>NC_090187.1:28440814-28708314 GCF_024679245.1 Pseudorasbora parva
CGAACCTGAACGACACAGGAAGCCAGTGGAGTGATTTTAGAATGGGGGTGATATGGTCGTATTTGCGCACCCTCATGAGGATCCTAGCAGCACTGTTCTGAATACACTGAAGCCTCTGGAGATTTTTGCTAGGGATGCCAATAAGGAGCGCATTGCAGTAGTCCAGCCTGGAGGAGATAAAGGTGTGGACAAGCTTCTCCGCATCTGCCAGTGTTAGAATGGGACGAAGTTTGGCAATGTTTCTGAGGTGGAAGAAGGTCTTACACAGGTGATTGATGTGAGCTTCAAAAGTAAGCTGCGATTCCATTCTGACCCCCAGATTGGTGACTGAAGTGGAAAGTGGATTGACCTGACCAGAGAAAGCAATCCTGGTGATAACGGACTTCTGGACCTGAAGTGGAGTGCCGACTAGGATAGCTTCTAATAAAGTCTCTGAGCTGTTTAGCTGCAGAAAGTTTTGCTTCATCCACGCCTTTATCTCATCCATGCAAGTGATCAAAGTGGATGGTGTGAGGTAGGCAGAGGGAGATGAACTTGTCCTAAAGTAAAGTTGAGTGTCATCAGCATAGCAGTGAAAAGAAATCCCATGCCGGCTGATGAGATGGCCAAGGGGGAGCATGTAGAGTATGAACAGGGTGTGTCCGAGCACTGAGTCTTGAGGGACACCGCAGGTGACATTGTGTGACAGGGATGTAGCTTCTCCTAACACAACATATTCAGTTCTCCCAGTGAGATAAGAAGAAAACCAGTTGTGGACCGAGTCAGAGAGACCGATGGTGGAATGTAAACGGTGAAGGAGGATGTTATGGTCAACTGTATCGAAAGCTGCAGTTAAGTCCAGGAGGATGAGAAGAGATGGGGAACCAGCATCTGCCGCCATCAATAGATTGTTTGTGACCCTGACCAAAGCTGTTTCTGTGCTGTGTCCTGAGCGGAAACCATTGATGATTCCTTTTGTATTTGTGTGCATATCCAAACATTTTGTACAATTAAATTTCCTTTTGCATCAATAGTGTCAAGCCATTTTATGGATCTTAAAGGTCAATTTATACTTCTGCATCAAGTGCCCGTAAAAGCAACGGCGTACCATACACATTGACGCGTTACCCTTCGCCGCACCCTGACGCTCACCTTTCCAAAAATGTAACTACGCGTCAATTCTATGCGGACCGCAAGCACAGTGATAGGTCTGCCAGAACCCCTCCCTCAGGTCTATAAAATAAATACATCTGCGATAGGAGTGCGTGTGTCCAAAAAGGATAGTTTCATCCTATATCTGCTATATAACACAATATTTTGTAGAGCAGAGATTTTTTTATGTTAGTGAATAAAAACGTAGATCCGATGTGCATAGTTTATTTATTTTCTCATTAAAACCAAAGATGTTAATCAGTGATTGAGGACACATCACAATGGGTGCATTTAGTTTTGTGATTTCAACGGAATGAATAGTCTCCACAATAGCGATCTATTGAAGCGCTAGTCAGTGCACGAGCCACCGATACTGAAAAAAGCGGCCACGTGCACTCTGCATGATTTCACAAATGCATTGAGTCTACTAATCTACTAATCAACCAGAGATGCTTCATTTCTCAAGTTGCAAGAAAACCAACGCGTAATTTGCGGCGTAGAGGATATGGTGTAGGTCTAGCGCAGAAGTATAAATCAGCCTTAAGGATGCAAAGGTCTAACAAGGCCCTTCATTTTAGTCTAAATGGCCAGAAAAGAGAGTTACACGTGTACCTGAAGCAATTGTAGCAAAGAGGCTAGTTAACCTGGAAGTACACTGGCCGCCTCAGAGCACAGTCTAGCCTTCACAGGGGAGCGAAGGCCAAATAGAGTGTGAAGGGAAGGAGGAATGAGGTCCAGAGGAAGAAAGCATGACTGTCAGACAGGACATGGTTAGTTAGACAACGTCTGTACATACAGGAAGGGAAAACAAGCTCCAAGGCCGGCATGCTGCAGTGAGATGAGGGCCTCTCTTGGAGCTGAGCTGGAGGGCTTAAAGATAGATGGCCTGTTTTCTCTGGAGGATTTGGACTGTGTGTTCTGGCCAGCTTTCCTGCTGCTACGAGCCTGCTGGGAGGGAAAAGCAACATTGTGTCCATAACCCATATTTATTGTTTACGCTTCAACATATACAATATGCAAGATGACAAAAAGCAGTAATAAAAAAAAGATGGCAGATTTGGCCCATCTAAGGATAAGTAGCATCACTGACTTTGCAGTGAGAAGCCAAATGCTCTTGACATGCTAATAGGGTGTCACTTGCTATATGGTGACTTCCCCAAATGAATCCTTAAGTAAAAAAGTTGAGGTTTTCCTATTTGGTAATGACATCAGTAAGCATAATACAGGCTGTGCTCTTTTAAATTGTCAATGGCAAGGTAAAAGGAACTTTCACTGACACACACACACACACACACCCACACACACAGGCTAAGCTATTTTTCCTACGGCTTGACAGCTCACACCATAAACATTTCGCAAACAACCTGCCATCTACAAATCAGTTAGCGGCGAACAGATAAAATCCACAGCTAAAGTTTGTGCACGTCATATTCTTCCAATCACAACCCACAGGTCACAGAGGGGGAAAGGGGGTGGGGGGGAGAACGCTTGTGCTGCTGTTTTCCACTAAACATCGATTTAAAAGGAGCTGGCGCCTCTCCCAGCCTATCTCTCAAATGGCATTAATGGCCTATCTCTCTCTTTTATTGTTTTCCAGGAATCTCCTCGGGGATGGTTTGCACCTTACATCAGCACACATTCCTCAGTCCTGCATGCCACCCCGAAACAATAACTCAACCAAATTAGCATATCAAGAGAGCGGTGCGGAGCCAGGAAATTTGGGTCATGTTTCATGGGACCGTGCACATTCAGTTTTTTGCAGTCCCACCTTTTGTACTCACATTTCTGGCCCTCAAAAGTCAGATTAAATCAAAAGCGTTTTTATTAACAAGCGAAACGCCTTGGCTTACGTGTAGCAGTGTGGGTTTGAGAAAATGTTCTCATGAACATACAAGCTAAAAATATCATTAGTCATCAGTTCACAGGCTAGATTTCCTCTCATTAGCTCATTTGGACAGCTAATGTCCTATTTGCATTAGGCTTATTTTTCTCATGCAGCTGATGCTCGCCTGGCAGGTGCCAGAGGAGATAATGGTGTCTCTATCAGTCTCTTTGAAATAAACAACGTTTGAAGTCATCTAAAGCTCCTAAGAAGTCAGAAGAGACAAAAGTCAACGTCTTCCTGTGGTTTAAGATGTGACGTAATGTAGAAAGCCCAGCTTCGATTCTACCTCAGGCTCTTGCTTTCTGTTTGACAGAAACTTGGAATTGTAAATAGGAAAAGTCTCTTTAGGTACAGTGGGCTGGAATCGTGCAGGTGGTTTGCTTTGATGCACAAACTTGGCAGTGCATTTGAGAGAATACCACAGTATAAACTTCCTGTTACTTCTTTTTGTTCTCCATCAAACTTTGTTGAAAGTCGTTCACAGGCTGTGCAATTATCCACTGACCAGCTCAACAAAAAAAAAAAAAGTGACTGCGGTTCATTCAGACGTCCCTTTTGTCTTGAATTAGGCAGCTAATTATAAACCGAACAAGCATATTAATTGATGCGGGTCACTAGAAAGGGCCAGTCCAAGTAATTACAAGAAGCAAAATACACGCCAATGAAGGGAGCGTGGAGGAAAAAAAACACACCAGCTCACACTGGCTTTCAAATAAAATATTGTGTGTCCTTCAGTTTTAGGCAGGAATTCTGTTGCCTGGGAGAAACATATGTTGGTATGAGAGGAGCTTAAATTTTTCACATGTCCTAGTTTCTGCTGCTCTCTGGGGAGGGCCGACCCACTGAACACAGACAGAACTGGGGATTGGTGTCTGTCCAAAAGTGCTTACAGTGAAGAAGCAACTATCTGACCGATGGGACAATCCTGCATTTTTCACAGACAATGTAACACAGATAAAGCTCAGTGAACAGTGTCACAGTGGAAACACAGACATTCATGTTTCACAAATGCATGTATCTAAACTTTGATCTATCTATCTATCTATCTATCTATCTATCTATCTATCTATCTATCTATCTATCTATCTATCTATCTATCTATCTATCTATCTATCTATCTATCCATCCATCCATCCATCCATCCATCCATCCATCCATCCATCCATCCATCCATCCATCCATCCATCCATCTGTCTGTGTATCTATCTAGCTTTCATAATAAAATCTGTTGCACAACATATTACATACATATTAAATACTGTATTTCTAGAAGAGAACTAATTCGCATTTTCAGTGTATTGAATTAATTTTGAATTACAGTATTGATTAATTATGTAAGTGTCCTGTCATTTCTGTCTTCTTCTTTTTCTTTTTTTTTGTCTTTACATTACATTTAGTAATTATACTTTGCAAGCATGTTTAACATAGTTCCCTTTCGGGGAACTCGAGCTGCGTCGAAACGCTGTGAGAACGCCTCTGCGTTAATGCGTCGTGAAGCGCCTGTAGAACCATTCCATCGGAAAAAAGATCGATCGTCGGCGTGATGACGTCATCGACCGGAAGCTATAAAGCGTCCGTGAAAACAAACAGGAACTAGCTTCTGAGCCTTCAGCAAGCGATCTGTGTGAACCTGTCTGTCTATTTGGTGTTTTTGTCTGTCTATATCCAGAGATTTTCCACCCTTTTGTTAAATATTGCAGTATATATTAACAAACTAAGAGAAAATAAAATAGATAGAGTAAAATGGTGAGTGAAAGCAGCTTTAAGAGGTGTGTTCATCCCTGCCCACGCTACATCACGGGTGGGGATACACACTCTCTTTGTGTAGCCTGCTTGGGAGCGCAGCATGCCCAGGCAGCCCTCGAGGGGGCTGCTTGCGAGCACTGTGAGCGTATGCCACTGAGAACGCTGCGCTCCCGCCGGGCACTCTTCGAGGAGGGTGCCTCGGCTCGTGTTCCCCGCGGCTCTGGTCCCGCTGCCGCCGAGGCGGAGCGAAGGCTGCAGTCGTGGGGATCACAATTGGCGCTGCCTTATCTCTGCCCTCACCTGCTCCATCCAGCGGCTCTTCTCGGGGCATGGAAGCACGCATGGCGGTTTCTTCCCCCCCGAGAGAGTCGCCGGTGCTCCAACTATCCAGCTCCGAGGAGGTGGACGTTGAGAGCATCGCGACTGAAGATTCGCCACTTCAGTCCCCTGCGAGTGAGGAGCTCGTTGAGGTTTTAACGCGAGCTGTGGCCAGGTTAAATATTGACTGGCCCGTAGAAAGATCTGAGGCAGGAAGAAGAAAATCTAGTAAATTAGATGAAAGATTCCTGCCCGCTCGCACTTCAGAACCTCAGCGACGGGGCCTGCCGTTCTTCCATGATTTGCACACCGAGGTGGCAAAGTCATGGAAGAGACCGGCATCATACCGTGTGTTCAGCCCTCAGACTTCGGTCTATAGCAACATCATGGGGCTGAAGCACTACGGTTATGGGGCGATGCCAAAGGTAGAAGAGACGCTCGCGAGCCATCTCTCGCCTTCCTCGGCATCGTCCCTGAAGGCCCCGACTTTGCCCACCAGACCATTAAAAACAACGTCGGCACTGGTGGGCAAAGCGTACTCGGCGGCAGGTCAGGCTGCTGCATGCCTGCATACTATGGCTATAATGCAGGCTTATCAGGCTGACCTGCTCAGGGACCTAGATGGACGTGATGAAGTGGGGGGAGATATTATAAATGAGCTTAGAACCTCAGCTGATCTCGCTCTCCGGGCCACCAAGGAGACGGCCAGATGTGTTGGCCGCTCTATGGCAGCCTTGGTGGCTACGGAGAGGCATTTATGGCTCAACCCCACTGAAATCAAGGAGAGGGAGAAAAGCTTCCTGCTCCACGCGCCGCTGTCTCCTGGTGGCCTCTTCGGTGACGCAGTACACACTGTCACCGAGAGGTTCCAGGAGTCAAAGAAGCAAGCTGCGGCGCTAAAGCAGTTTCTCCCTCTCCGGGTCCAGGTCCCTGGGGCTGCCGCTGACATCAGGCAGCCCAAGCCGAGTACGAGCTCCGCTCACAGGGCGCAACAAAAGCAGAGCGTCGCCGCTCGAGCTCCCCCTCAGCGCGGGGACGAGGGGCGGCGCTCTCAGGCGAGGCCTTCGAGGGGCAGGGCTGATCTGCGGACAGTCCTGATCGCCAAGAAGGCCTCGTCGAAGCGTTCCTGACGCCAGAAGCGCCAGGACGCTGAGGGTGGTTCCCCCCGTAGGGAAGCGGTGTTTACCCCTGCCAACGGTACCCGCTTCCCTACGGCACCCTCGGGGGGCCGCGCTGCCAACCCCGCCGCAATGCCGGGGCGCAGTCTGTCTCCGCGGGCCACCCGAGGGTGGTCCGCACCCCCTTCGGGGGGCCCCCGAGCAGTCAAGTCAGTCGTTCCCTGCCGGTCCGGCGCTTCAGGGCACTGTGCTTGTTGCTCAAAATACACCAGAGGCCAGCCTCGAGAGGCTGGTTCCCTTAGTAGATTTTCTAGACGAGTGGAAACGTCTATCAAATATATCTCATTGGGTCCTGCAGATAATAGAAAAGGGGTACGCCATTCAATTCAGAAGTCGGCCACCTCCTTTCTGCGGTGTCCTACCTACAGAGGTGGGCCCGGAGCAGGCTCTGGTAATGGCACAGGAAGTAGAGACACTCCTGCAAAAAGGGGCTATAGAGAGGGTTCCCCCTCCCAGCAGGGAGTCTGGCTTTTACAGCCGTTACTTCATCGTGCCGAAGAAGGATGGGGGCTTACGCCCGATATTAGATCTGCGGCTATTGAATCGCTCGGTGGCCAAGCTCAAATTCAAGATGCTTACACTCAGACAGATTGTAGCGCAGGTCAAATCAGAGGATTGGTTTGTCACCATAGACCTCAAAGATGCGTATTTTCATGTCTCCATCCTTCCACATCACAGGAAGTTCCTGAGGTTTGCCTTCGGGGGAGAGGCATACCAATATCGTGTACTTCCCTTCGGTCTAGCACTGTCACCCCGCACGTTCACCAAGTGTGTGGATGCAGCTCTGGCGCCGCTGCGTCTGCAGGGCATCCGCATACTGAACTATATCGACGACTGGCTGATTCTAGCGAATACAGAGCAGATGGCGGTTCAGCATCGAGATGCTGTTCTCGCCCACATGTCGAAGCTGGGGTTGAGGCTGAACGCCAAGAAGAGTGTGCTTTCTCCGGCTCAGAGAACCACTTTTCTAGGTGTGAACTGGGATTCGGTAATTATGCGGGCGCAATTATCGCCAACACGCATAGCATCGGTCCTGGCAGCCGTCAAAGAACAGAAGCTAGGCCGGGCCGTCACTGTGAAACAGTTCCAGAAACTGTTAGGTCTCATGGCAGCAGCGTCCAACGTGATACCTTTTGGCCTACTGTACATGAGGCCACTGCAGTGGTGGCTCAAAACGAAAGGGTTCTCCCCGAGGGGAAATCCGCTCCGCACGATCAAAGTCACGCGGCGATGCCTACGTGCTCTGG
Source organism: Pseudorasbora parva (assembly GCF_024679245.1). Lineage (NCBI taxonomy): Eukaryota > Metazoa > Chordata > Actinopteri > Cypriniformes > Gobionidae > Pseudorasbora > Pseudorasbora parva. The sequence goes on from NC_090187.1 coordinate 28,448,320, forward strand.
TCATGTGGAAAAACCCGGGGTTTTTATCTCAGGGTCCCGTGTTGGGGGCTCATGTTCGTCGCGTAACGCTAACGACAGACGCCTCTCTCACGGGCTGGGGGGCGACCATGAGTGGTCGCTCGTCCCAGGGTCTATGGCAGGAACATCAGCGGCACTGGCACATAAATCGGCTAGAGATGCTCGCAGTGTTTCTTGCATTGAAACAGTTCCTGCCCGACCTCAGGGGCCACCATGTGTTAGTCAGGACAGACAACACGTCGGTGGTCGCCTACATAAATCACCAGGGGGTCTGAGGTCCCGTCCTTTGGACAAATTGGCACATCGGATCCTCCTGTGGGCCCAGGGGAAATTGCTGTCAATCAGGGCAGTATATATCCCCGGGGTCCTGAATCAGGAAGCAGACAGCCTGTCGAGACAGGGGCCGAGGCCCGGGGAATGGAGACTCCACCCAGAGGTGGTGGAGCTCCTATGGAAGGTTTATGGGAAAGCGGAAATAGACCTATTTGCTTCGGCGGAGAATTCCCACTGCCCGCAGTGGTTTTCTCTGACCCATCCGGCCCCGCTGGGGCTGGATGCCATGGTACAGGAGTGGCCGAGGCTACCACTGTACGCCTTCCCCCCGATTGTCCTGCTTCCAGGAGTTCTGGAGAGGGTACGCCGGGACGGGGCCCAGGTACTTCTAGTGGCTCCGTACTGGCCGACCCGAGTATGGTTCTCGGACCTGATATCTCTCCTGGAAGGCTCTCCGATGGAGATTCCGACCAGGAGGGATCTACTCTCTCAGGCGGGCGGGAGATTCCTGCACCCACGCCCGGAGATGTGGAAACTGTGGGCCTGGCCTCTGAGGGGGCTAGGCTCATAGAGGAAGGTCTCTCGGCCGAGGTCGTAGAGACCATCCTTCACTCCAGAGCTCCGTCCACAAGGAAACTGTACGCTCTGAAATGGAAACTTTTCTCAGCATGGTGCAGAGAACGCCAGTGGGACCCAGTTAACTGCCCGGTTGGTACAGTGCTGGAGTTTCTGCAGGCAAGGTTCTCGGCAGGGTTGACCCCCTCCACAATAAAGGTGTACGTGGCGGCCTTGGATGCCTTCCACGTCCCTTTCGGTGGAGTGTCTTTGGGAAGACACCCTCTGATTACACGTTTCCTCCGTGGCACTTTAAGGTTGAGGCCTGTGATGCACTCGAGGGTCCCAGCATGGGACTTAGCCATTGTTCTACGGGGCTTGTCCGAGCCTCCATTCGAACCCTTGGAGGAGGTTTCGGATAAGTTCCTTCCCCTCAAGACGGTATTTTTGTTGGCTATTTCATCTCTGAAGAGAATAGGAGATATTCAGTCCCTGTCTGTAGGGCCCTCATGTTTAGAGTTTGCGCCTGGGATGGTGAAAGCATTTCTGCATCCCAGGCCGGGTTATGTCCCCAAGGTTCCTACGAGCCCACGGGGCCCCATCACTCTTCAGGCGTTCTGTCCTCCTCCTTTCATGACGTCAGACCAGGAAAGATTGAATCTGCTGTTCCCTGTCAGGGCGTTAGATACTTATGTCCACAGAGCTGCCCTGTGGAGGAAAACTGATCAGCTGTTTGTCTGTTTCGGGCCCCCTAAGAAAGGGGCCCCAGTATCTAAGCAGAGGATGAGCAAGTGGGTGGTCGAGGCCATCTCACTTGCTTATGAGGCGGCCGGGCAGCCGTCTCCACTGGCTGTCCGGGCGCATTCAACCAGGGGTATGGCTGCTTCAAAAGCACTTTTGTCGGGGGCTTCCCTCCACGATATTTGTAACGCGGCCGGATGGTCGTCTCCTTTAACCTTCGTCAGGTTCTATGAACTAGACCTGGCATCTACAGTTGGGGCACAGGTACTCTCGTAACCCTGTGCGCTTCGGCTTCACACATACGAGACACTTGGTCCTATGGCGATGTGGGTATAAGCGTTCTCACAGCGTTTCGACGCAGCTCGAGTTCCCCGAAAGGGAACGTCTCAGGTTACGTATGTAACCCTAGTTCCCTGAGGGAACGAGACGCTGCGTCGCTCTGCCATACTCCCGGCGTGTCCGTGATCACTTACTTCAGGCTTTATCAGAAGTTAGTTCCTGTTTGTTTTCACGGACGCTTTATAGCTTCCGGTCGATGACGTCATCACGCCGACGATCGATCTTTTTTCCGATGGAATGGTTCTACAGGCGCTTCACGACGCATTAACGCAGAGGCGTTCTCACAGCGTTTCGACGCAGCGTCTCGTTCCCTCAGGGAACTAGGGTTACATACGTAACCTGAGACGTTTTATATATACACATATGTGTCTTCACTTGCTAACAATGCTTTATTAAATAATCTGAAAAATGATTGGATCAAACAGAGATTAACAGGGCTTCCTATTGGCTGGCTGGTTTGCTTTGTTGGGTGCACCCTCTATTGCACGTATCAGTTTATAGCCCTATTCGGACGGGACGTGGTCATATTGTAGATTAATATATTTTACCTCAGGACATCTGTAATATTAATGGGCAATTCGCAAGGGTCACATCTCAGTAACTCGCTTTACGCACCACAGTAACCTCCTTGTCGTCATGTGCGTATGATGTTGCTGTTATAACGTGAGCAAACACAACATGAGCGCCAGTCTGAACTCTGTCTCCTATATGTTTTATAAAACAGTTAGGTCCAGTCTAACAATTCTAATTGGATTGTGTTTGTACAATCACTTTCCTAGAGTTAAAATAAGTGTTGTGCCGTACTAAATTAAACCACAACACAACAAAATCACCACAACACAACGGAAACAAGCCACAACACAACAAAATCACCACAACACAACGGAAACAAGCCACAACACAACAAAATCACCACAACACAACGAAAACAAGCCACAACACAACAAAATCACCACAACACAATGAAATCGCCACAGCACAACAAAATCTCCACAACACAACAGAAACAAGGCAGAACACAACAGAATCACCACAACACAACGAAATCGCCACAACACAACAAAATCGCCACAACACAACAGAAACAAGGCAGAACACAACGGAATCACCACAACACAACGAAATCGCCACAACAAAACGAAATCGCCACAACACAACGGAATCACCACAACACAACGGAATCACCACAACACAACGGAATCACCACAACACAACGGAAACAAGCCACAACACAACAAAATCACCACAACACAACGGAAACAAGCCACAACACAACGGAAACAAGCCACAACACAACAAAATCACCACAACACAACGAAATCGCCACAGCACAACAAAATCGCCACAACACAACAGAAACAAGGCAGAACACAACGGAATCACCACAACACAACGAAATCGCCACAACAAAACGAAATCGCCACAACACAACGGAATCACCACAACACAACGGAATCACCACAACACAACAGAATCACCACAACACAACGGAATCGCCACAACACAACAGAATCACCACAACACAATGGAATCACCACAACACAACGGAATCACCACAACACAACGGAATCACCACAACACAACGGAATCACCACAACACAACGGAATCACCAAAACACAATGGAATCACCACTACACAACGGAATCACCACAACACAACGGAATCACCACAACACAACGGAATCACCACAACACAACGGAATTACCACAACACAACAAAATCACCACAACACAATGAAATCACCACAACACAATAAAAATCACCACAACACAACGAAATCGCCACAACACAACGAAATCGCCACAACACAACGAAATCACCACAACACAACGAAATCGCCACAACAAAACGAAATTAGAGCAATGGCAAGGAAAACTAACTTTATTGCAATTCGAGAGCCCCCTCATGGTCGGGAGCATTTCCATTGTGTTGTGGCTATTTCGTTGTTTTGTGCCTTGTTTCTGTTGTGTTGTGACGATATCATTGTGTTGTTTAATTTAGTATGGCTTCACTACTGGGCCACCGTTATTTCATTATTTTCCATAATGTAATGATAAAAATTAAACTTTCATATATTTTAGATTCATTGCATACCAAATGAAATATTTCAGTTCTTTTATTGTTTTAATACTGATGATTTTGGCATACAGCTCATGAAAACCCAAAATTCCTATCTCAAAAAATTAGCATATCATGAAAAGGTTCTCTAAACGAGCTATTAACTTAATCATCTTAATCAACTAATTAACTCTAAACACCTGCAAAGGATTCCTTAGTGTTTTAAAAACTCCCAGCCCAGTTCATTAATCAAAACCGCAATCATGGGTAAGACTGCCGACCCGACCCTGTCCAGAAGGCCATTATTGACACCCTCAAGCAAGAGGGTAAGACACAGTCAAGAAATTTGTGAATGAATAGGCTGTTCCCAGAGTGCTGTATCAAGGCACCTCAGTGGGAAGTCTGTGGGAAGGAAAAAGTGTGGCAAAAAACACTGCACAACGAGAAGAGGTGACTGGACCCTGAGGAAGATTGTGGAGAAGGACCGATTCCAGACCTTGGGGGACCTGCGGAAGCAGTGGACTGAGTCTGGAGTAAAAACATCCAGAGCCGCCGTGCACAGGCGTGTGCAGGAAATGGGCTACAGGTGCTGCATTCCCCAGGTCAAGACACATTTGGGCTACAGAGAAGCAGCACTGGACTGTTGTTCAGTGATCCAAAGTACTTTTTTTTTTGGGGGATGAAAGCAAATTTTGCATGTCATTCGTAAATCAAGGTGCCAGAGTCTGGAGGAAGACTGGGGAGAAGGAAATGCCAAAATGCCTGAAGTCCAGTGTCAAGTACCCACAGTCAGTGATGGTCTGGGGTGCCATGTCAGCTGCTGGTGTTGGTCCACTGTGTTTTATCAAGAGCAGGGTCAATGCAGATAGCTATCAGGAGATTTTGGAGCACTTCATGCTTCCATCTGCTGAAAAGCTTTATGGAGATGAAGATTTTGTTTTTCAGCACGACCTGGCACCTGCTCACAGTGCCAAAACCACTGGTAAATGGTTTAATGACCATGGTATTACTGTGCTCAAATGGCCTGCTAACTCTCCTGACCTGAATCCCATAGAGAATCTGTGGGATATTGTGAAGAGAAAGTTGAGAGACGCAAGACCCAACACTCTGGATGAGCTCGAAGCATCCTGGGCCTCCATAACACCTCAGCAGTGCCACAGGCTGATCGCCTCCATGCCACGCCGCATTGAAGCTGTCATTTCTGTAAAAGGATTCCCGACCCAGTATTGAGTGCATAACTGAACATAATTATTTGAAGGTTGACTTTTTTTGTATTAAAAACACTTTTCTTTTATTGGTCGGATGAAATATGCTAATTCCCTTTCGGGGAACTCGAGCTGCGTCGAAACGCTGTGAGAACGCCTCTGCGTGAATGCGTCGTGAATGCGCGTGTAGAACCAATCCATCGGGAGATCGATCGTCGCCGACGTGATGACGTCATCGACCGGAGACTATAAAGCGTCCGCGAACACAAACAGGAACTAGCTTCTATGCCTTCAGTAAGCAATCTGTGTGAACCTGTCTGTCTATTTGGCGTTTTTGTCTGTCTATTAGAGAGAATTTTCCACCTTTGTTAAATATATCTGATATATATTTTATAACATAAAGAGAAAAAGGAGATTATGGCGAGTGAACAGCATTTCACAGTGTGTTCATCCCGGCCCTCGAAAAAAAATATATTGCGTGTGGGAAAACACACTCATTGTGTATGGCTGTTTGGGAGTGCAGCACGCTCAGGCAGCCCTCGAGGGGGCTGCTTGCGAGCATTTTTGAGCGGCTATAAGAAATCCGTTAAGAATGGTGCACTCCCGCCGGGCACTCTTCGAGGAGGGTGCTTCGGCTCGTGTTCCCTGCGGCTCGGTCCCGCTGCTGCCGAGGCAGAGCGGTGGCTTCAGTCATGGGGTTCACACATGGACTTTACAGAGGGGTTTGAGACGGGCCCAGCCTTATCTCAGCCCTCACCTGTACCGTCCAGTGCCTCGTCTTGGGGTTTGGAAGCCCGCTCTGCGGTCTCTTCCTCCCCGGGCGGGGCACCGGTGCTCCAACTATCCAGCTCTGAGGAGGTGGACGTTGAGAGCATCGCGACTGAAGACTCGCCACTTCAGTCACCCGCTAGTGAGTTGAGGTTCTCACGAGAGCTGTGGCCAGGTTAAATATAAAAAATAAAATAAAAACTACTGGCTGGCGGAAAGATCTGAATCCCATCGAAATCAGAGAAAAAGATATTAAATGAGCGATTCCTGCCCTTTCGTACAGAGCATCAACGTCCCGCCGCAATGCCGGGGCGCAGACGGTCCCCGCGGGCACTCGAGGGTGGTCCGCTCCCCCTTCGGGGGGCTCCCAAGCAGTCAAGTCAGTCGTTCCCTGCCGGTCCGCCGCTTCAGAGGACTGTGCTTGCTGTTCAAAGTACACCAGAGGCCAGCCTCAAGAGGCTGGTTCCCTTAGTAGATTTCTAGACGAATGGAAATGTCTATCGAATGTATCTATGGGTCCTGCAGATAATAGAAGGGGGGTACGCCATTCAATTCAAAAGGCGGCCACCTCTCTTTAACGGTGTCCTACCCACAGAGGTGGGCCCGGAGCAGGCTCTGGTAATGGCACAGGAAGTAGAGACACTCCTGCAAAAGGGGGCTATAGAAAGGGTTTCCTCCTCCCGGCAGGGAGTCAGGGTTTTACAGCCGTTACTTCATCGTGCCCAAGAAGGATGTGGGGTTGCGCCCGATATTAGATCTGCGCCTGTCAAATCGCTCTGTGGCAAAGCTCAAATTCGAGATGCTCACACTCAAACAGATTGTATCGCAGATCAAGTCGGAGGATTGGTTTGTCACCATAGACCTCAAAGATGCGTATTTCCATATCTCCATCCTTCCACATCACAGTTTCTGAGGTTTGCCTTCAGGGGAGAGGCATACCAATATCGAGTACTTCCCTTTGGTCTAGCACTGTCACCCCGCACATTCACCAAGTGTGTGGATGCAGCTCTGTCGCCGTTGCGTCTGCAGGGCATCCGCATACTGAATTATATCGATGACTGGCTGATTCTAGCGCATACAGAACAGATGGCGGTTCAGCATCGAGATGCTGTTCTCGCACACATGTCGAAATCGGGGTTGAGGCTGAACGCCAAGAAGAGTGTGCTTTCTCCGGCTCAGAGAACCACTTTTCTAGGTGTGAACTGGGATTCGGTAATCATGCGGGTGCAATTATCGCCAACACGCATAACATCGATCCTGGCAGCAGTCAAAGAACCGAAGCTAGACCGGGCTGTCACTGTGAAACAGTTCCAGAAATTGTTAGGTCTCATGGTAGCAGCGTCCAACGTAAAACCTTTTGGCCTATTGAACATGAGGCCGCTACAGTGGTGGCTCAGAACAAAAGGTATCTCCCCAAGGGGAAATCCACTCTGCACGATCAAAGTCACGCGGCGATGCCTACGTGCTCTGGTCATGTGGAAAAACCTGGGGTTTCTGTCCCAGGGTCCCGTGCTGGGGGCTCATTTTGTCGCGTAACGCTAACGACAGACGCCTCTCTCACGGGCTGGGGTGCGACCATGAGTGGCCGTTCATCCCAGGGTCTATGGCAGGAACACCAGCGAAACTGGCACATAAATCGGCTAGAGATGCTCGCTGTGTTTCTTGCATTGAAACAGTTTCTGCCTGACCTCAGGGGCCATCATGTATTAGTCAGGACAGACAACACATCGGTGGTCGCCTATATAAATCACCAGGGGGGTCTGATGTCGCGTCCATTGGACAAATTGGCACGTCGGATCCTCCTGTGGGCCCAGGGGAAATTGCTGTCCATCAGAGCAGTCTATATCCCAGGGGTCCTAAATCATGAAGCGGACATCCTGTCGAGGCAGGGGCAGAGGCCCGGGGAATGGAGACTCCACCCCGAGGTGGTGGAGCTCCTATGGAAGAAATATGACAAGGCAGAGATAGACCTGTTTGCTTCGGCAGGGAATTCTTACTGTCCTCAGTGGTTCTCTCTGTCTCATCCAGCCCCGCTGGGGTTGGATGCCATGGTACAGGAGTGGCCGAGGCTGCCCCTTTACGCCTTTCCCCCGGTGGTCTTACTTCCAGGAGTTCTGGAGAGGGTACGCCGGGACGGGCCCAGGTACTTCTAGTGGCTCCGTACTGGCCGACCAGAATTTGGTTCTCGGACCTGATATCTCTCCTGGAAGGCTCTCCGATGGAGATTCCGACCAGGAGGGATCTACTCTCTCAGGCGGGCGGGAGATTCCTGCACCCACGCCCAGAGTGGTGGAAACTGTGGAGGGTCCCGGCAAGGGACTTGGCCATTGCTTTACGGGGCTTATCTGAGCCTCCGTTTGAACCCTTAGAGGAGGTTTCAGAGAAGTTTCTCACCATGAAAACCATCTTTCTTTTGGCCATTTCATATCTCAAAAGAATAGGAGATATTCAGTCCTTGTCAGTAGGGCCCTCATGCCTAGAGTTTGCGCCTGGTATGGTAAAGGCTTTTCTGCATCCCAGACCAGGTTATATCCCCAAGGTTCCTACGAGCCCACGGGGCCCCATTACTCTACAAGCCTTCTGTCCTCCTCCTTTCATGACGTCAGACCAGGAAAAGTTAAATCTGCTGTGCCCTGTCAGGACGTTAGATACTTATGTCCACAGAGCTGCCCTGTGGAGAAAGACCAATCAACTGTTCGTCTGTTTCGGACCCCAGAAAATGGGGGCTCCGGTATCTAAGAAGAGAATTAGCAAGTGGGTGGTCGAGGCCATCTCACTTGCTTATGAGGCGGTCGGACAGCCGTCTCCACTGGCTGTCCGGGCGCACTCTACCAGGGGTATGGCTGCTTTCAAAGCACTTTTGTCGGGGGCTTCCCTCCAAGACATTTGTAAGGCGGCAGGCTGGTCGTCGCCGCTGACCTTCGTCAGATTCTACGAGTTAGATTTGGCATCTACAGTTGGGGCCCAGGTACTCTTGTAGTCGTGTGCGCTTCGGCTTCACACATACGAGGCACTTGGTCCCATGGCGATGTGGGTATAAGCGTTCTCACAGCGTTTCGACGCAGCTCGAGTTCCCCGAAAGGGAACGTTTTGGTTACGTATGTAACCCTAGTTCCCTGAGGGAATGAGACGCTGCGTCGCACTGCCATACTCCTGGCGTGCCCGTGATCACTTACTTCAGGCTTTATCAGAAGCTAGTTCCTGTTTGTGTTTGCGGACGCTTTATAGTCTCCGGTCGATGACGTCATCACGTCGGCGACGATCGATCTCCCGATGGATTGGTTCTATACGCGCTTCACGACGCATTCACGCAGAGGCATTCTCACAGCGTTTCGACGCAGCGTCTCGTTCCCTCAGGGAACTAGGGTTACATACGTAACCGAGACGTTTTTTGAGATAGGAATTTTGGGTTTTCATGAGCTGTATGACAAAATCATCAGTATTAAAACAATAAAAGACCTGAAATATTTCAGTTGGTGTGCAATGAATCTAAAATACATGAAAGTTTAATTTTTATCATTACATTATGGAAAAAATGAACTTTTATCACATATGCTATTTTTTTTTAGAAGAACTTGTGTATTGGTTCTAATACATTTATTTTTAAATAGAGTATTTTCATGCCACTAGTTGGGACAGGTAGCAATAAGAGGCTGGAAAAGTTAAATGGTAACACTTTATATAATACGGGTGCACTAATATGCATTAGTTCATGCTTAACTAATGCACCAATAATCATGAGTTAATGTATTACTAATGGTGAACTAACCCATTTATTAATGATTACTGCATCAGCAACTAATGAAGATTCTACATGATTAAAAGATTAAGAAATCATTAAATTGTTATTAGTTAAATGTGTCATAATGTATTAATTCCTTAATAACATATTATATTAACTAATAATGTAAATTAATGTGCTAATTACCACAAGGGGTCAAAGTCATGCATTTCAACTTCCAGTTTTCTGCTTTAATTAATCATTAGCTAATGATTTACAAATGTTTCATTATGTTATGGCTTTACTTGTTGGGGCACATGACTATAAACTAATTCAAAATTAATTCAAAACCCATAACCACAATTGCATATTACTTAATCAATTAGTTAATGGTCATGTGCCCCAACAAGTAAACTCACAACATAATGACATATTAGTGCACCCGTATTGTAAAATGTTACCATGTATAAGGAACAGCTGGAGGACCAATTTGCAACTTATTTGGTCAATTGGCAACATGATTGGGTATAAAATGAGTTGCAGTGTCTCTCAGAATTCAATATGGGTAGAGGATCACCAATTCCCCCACTGCTGCGGCGAAAAATAGTGCAATATCAGCAAGGAGTTTCTCAGAGAAAAATTGCGAAGCGCTTGAAGTCATCATCGTCTACAGTTCATAATATCATCCAAAGATTCAGAAAATCTGGAACAATATCTGTGCATAAGGCTCAAGGCCGGAAAACCATACTGGATGCCCATGATCTTTGGGCCCTTAGACGGTACTGCATCACATACAGGAATGCTACTCTAATGGAAATCAACACACAGACTCGTGATGGTGAATACATTTGCCGTTTCCGGCTAAAACTCTAAAGGTCAAAAAAGAAGCCATATCTAAACATAATCCAGAAGCGCAGGCGTTTTCTCTAAGCCAAGGCTCATTTAAAATGGACTGTGGCGAAGTGTAAAACTGTTCTGTAGTCAGACGAATCAAAATTTGAAGTTCTTTTTGGAAAACTGGGATGCCATGTCATCCGGACTAAAGAGGATAAGGACAACCCAAGTTGTTATCAGTGCTCTGTTCAGAAGCCTGCATCTCTGATGGTATGGGGTTGCATGAGTGCGTTTGGCATGGGCAGCTTACACATCTGGAAAGGCATCAATGCTGAAAGGTATATCCAAGTTCTAGAGCAACGTATGCTTAAATCCAGACATTTTCTCTTCATTTTCCAGCATGACAAAGCCAGACCACATACTGCATCAATTACAACATCATGGCTGCGTAGAAGAAGGATCCAGGTACTGAAATGGCCAGCCCCATACGGAAATGTAATATATGTCTATATATGAAATATCAATATATGCGATATATGTGATATATAAAGTAAAAACATATATGAAACATATTAGAAATTGGAACAATTCCATATATTGACATATATATGTATCCCATATATTATATATGTTAATGTATGTATAAAACATATTTTGACATATAGGTCTTATATATGAAATATCCTAATATGCTCATATAGAGTACAAACATAAATGCACATATATGCACAGCATCAGAAATTCCATATATTGACATATATCTTTAGTCCACATATTATATATGTTTAAATTATATATGTGACAAATCATTATCACTGTCAAATGCTGTAGAGTCTTAAAATCTATACTATGTATAAAACAAATGACATTTAAAATATAAAATATTTATAATGTTACTTATTGTCAGGTGAGGCAAGAGATGAAGGACTCAAGGGTGCAGAGGTTAATGGGCTTTTTATTAGACTTCAAAAATAAACAATCGAAACACAAACAAACCCCTTCATGCTTGTAACTGGCTCGTCTTAGTTTTTTATACAATAAGAAATACTCAAAAAAACGGGAATTCACTTTTGCCAATAGTTTGTGTTCAAACTAACTGTAAGATTCTGAGGGAGTGAAAATAAATTATCTATTTAACCACTGAATGAGATAAAGTTACAATTAGCACATGGACAGAAATCCAAGACAGCATTGTGAATATCAAAGGTCAACACTATAAGTAAACAAATAAACAGTAAATCAATTCCAAACTCAAAATACTAGTGATACACAAACAAAAAACAGTACCAAACAATTCAAAATGCCCTAGAGGGAAAAGGATATACAGTCTGCAATGCAAGTCTCTTGAGTGTTGTAGAAGTCCTAGCAGGCAATGAAGATATACAATCCTAAATCCTAGATTAGGCACTGGCACAATCCAACACAGGTCAGAAGTAGGTATCAGTGCATTTAAGCCCCATAACAGAGTCCTCTGCAAGCTTCTCTGCAAACTTCCAAACACTATGAATTAAAATTTTTATGGGTACATAAAAATGTGCATTTGAACAAGATTGAAAAGCATTAGAATGTACAATTCACTTAACTCTCAAACACAATGTGATTCCAGGCATTTTCACCCATGCTCCACTGCCATGCCTCTCCTCTATGCTACTCGTAACCTTAAAACCACTTCCTCCCTCTGTTGCCCTCTAGAGGACAGGATGAAAAATGTCACCCATGTACCAGAGTAACCGTTACATGCTACACAGAACAAAACATGAAAGTACACGCAATGGCTATGATGAGCACAAGCCGCATGCTAAACAAACAACCCTAAACACATGGACAAAAGAGTGTATAATGCCCAAGCAAAACTAGATGCTCACACGAGACCAAGCGAATGCTCAAACTGTACACTTACAACGGGGAGAAAAACACACATGGAGCTTTTAATGTCCGAAGCCTGAACCAAAACCAAATTATGAAATGCCAGGATTCAAACACCACTATATAAATCCATATAAAATCCAATACAAGCATACTGAATGTTTGCATATATTATGTTTAAATAAACTTACATATATAAATTCGACATATATTGTTTACATATATGGCATTAACATACAGTACCATATAAAAAATCATCATATAAATAATTTTAATATATGTATATATAATAATTATTCTATGGGTATTTCATACATGGTATAAACCTATATCTTCATATATCATGAGAATGTATATATGCGCTAATAATGTATTGCCTTATATGAAACATATATGACATCACTACTCGGATATAGGGACATATATGTACATATATTACATTTCCGTATGGGGCCTGCAATCCATTTACTTTTTTTAAATCCCCATAAATCTCAAGCAGTGTCTCAGAACAAGCCGTTTGTAGAGTTTTGGCAATGTGACGTTACATTGTACAGGCCCCACCCACAAGTGTTGATGGACTCCGCCATTTTAGCACAGACCCCACCCTCAGAGAGCTGTACACAGTCCCACATGTTTATCTCTTCGCCAGAGCATTAACAGCAGCATTCAAGTAAGAAATTTGTTCTTAATAAAGCTACTAAAGTTATTCAGTCAAAAGCAGTGAGTGATTTTTTTTATTATTTATCTTCTGTTGTTTGATTCATATTAATGGCATACAGTATTTTAACTGTTTATTTGGTTTAATTTTTGAGAATGATTATATCTGACAACTAAGGAAAATCCAAAATTAAGTATCTCAGAAAATGTTAATATTACTTAAAGGGCACTATTATGCCCCTATTATGACAACTATTATGCCCCTTTTTACAAGATGTATTATAAGTCTCATGTGTCCCCAGAGTGTCCTTGTGAAGTTTCAGATCAAACTTCTTAACAGATAATTTAATATACCATTTTCAAAATGCCAATTTTGTGGTTGAAGAAAAATTTGCTGTTTTGTGTGAATCTCATTTAATGCAAATGAGCTGCTGTTCCCCACCCCAGGGCGGAGTCTTCACAGCTCGTGAACATGAATGAAAACTGAAACATGATAAATCTGTTTGTTTCAACCATAATCGCGGACATGCTCATGTGACATTGCAGTTCTTTATCATCATGAAATATTATCATCTGCATTCATTTTAAAGCCTTATCGCTTTCATCTTACACACACACACACACCAGACACATGCGCACAGAGAGCTGGATGTCGGGGCATCTGTGAATAGGCTATTAAACTAGACTAGTTATTTTTCATTGTGTTATTGCTATTAATTAAATACCCACAAGGTTAAGACAGAAACACAAAAAGTTCACATGAAAACATCTGATTATGGCTGTGGACGTATGCAGCAAGTACTGTAAGTTACACAAATCGTCTCTATATTAGATATGTGTGATGTTACTAGAGTGAAAGCAGTGTAATATGTATCGCAGATCAAGTCGGAGGATTGGTTTGTCACCATAGACCTCAAAGATGCGTATTTCCATATCTCCATCCTTCCACATCACAGTTTCTCAGTGTAATATGTAAAACCTACTGCTATAAACACTCATCTAATATATTATTAGGAACACCATACTAATACTGTATTTGACCCCCTTTCACCTTCAGAACTGCCTTACTTCTACGTGGCATTGATTTAACAAGGTGCTGAAAGCATTCTTTAGAAATGTTGCCCCATATTGATAAGATAGCTTATTGCAGTTGATGGAGATTTGTGGGATGCACATCCAAGGCACGAATCTCCCGTTCCACCACATCCCAAAGATGCTCTATTGGGTTGAGGTCTGGTGACTGTGGTGGCCATATTAGTACAGTGAACTCATTGTCATGTTCAAGAAACCAATTTGAAATGATTTGAGCTTTGTGACATGGCGCATTATTCTGCTGGAAGTAGCTATCAGAGGATAGGTGCATGGTGGTCATAAAGGGATGGACATGGTCAGAAACAATACTCAGGTAGGCTGTGGTATTTAAACAATGCCCAATTGACACTAAGGGGCCTAAAGTGTGCCAAGAAAACATCCCCACACCATTACACCACCACCACCAGCCTGCACAGTGGTATCAAGGCATGATGAATCCATGTTCTTATACTGTTTATGCCAATATTCTGACTCTACCATCTGAATGTCTTGTCTGAAATCAAGACTCATCAGACCAGGCAACATTTTTCCAGTCTTTAACTGTCCAATTTTGGTGAGCTTGTGCAAATTGTAGCCGTTTTCAAAGTTGCTCTTCTATCAGCTTGAATCAGTCGGCCCATTCTCCTCTGACCTCTAGCATCAACAAGGCATTTTCGCCCACAGGACTGCCGCATACTGGATGTTTTTCCATTTTCACACCATTCTTTGTAAACCCTAGAAATTGTTGTGCCTGAAAATCCCAGTAACTGAGCAGATTGTGAAATACTCAGACCGGCCCATCTGGCACCATCAACCATGCCACGCTCAAAATTGCTTAAATCACCTTTCTTTCTGACATTCAGTTTGGAGCACTGGAGATTGTCTTGACCAGGACCACACCCCTAAATGCATTGAAGCAACTGCCATGTGATTGGTTGATTAGATAATTGCATTAATGAAAAATTGAACAGGTGTTCCTAATAACCCTTTAGGTGAGTGTACAAGTTTCACTTTTTGAATGGAATTTGTTAAATAAATACATTTTTTGATGATATTCTAATTATATGACTAAACTGGGATAAAACGTTTTTTTATTATTAAAAAAATACATAATCTTTGATATCAAGAGTAAACACACACATAATTGTTTTCAAATTTGCATGCTTAAATTTTTTTTTCATTTCGTTGGCAACTAAATGATTTTACTTCATTTGGGCCATGGAAGACTTTTGGATCTGAAAGAATGGAAATAACATTCTCATTTTATGAGAATCTACTTAATGAGCAGATTTCCAGGAACAAATGGTGCTCATAAAAAGGCTGGACAGCTGTTTATCAGCGGCAGCCTTGAGTCTGGACAAGATGGTTCTTTGATGTGCTCTAGGCCTCCTCTGCTCTTTTCTTAAACACCATCGGGAGGGTGTAAATGATTTGAAGTGCTGTAGTATGTTGTACTTGATTCCTGCTGATCCTGCTCTCAAGTCGTTATTAAACTCTTCTACCTCTCAGCCCCTGCTCGTTCTCTCTCGTTGTCTCTACCCCTCTCTCTGTTACCAGCTAGGTTAATTAAGTGAGTAATTCAGCTTGGAGTTCCTCTGGGCTTTCAGGTAGAGAAAATTGACTTGAGCCTTTTATTTCAAGAAAACTGGCGAGAGCTTGCACATCAATAACAGCCTGAAGCCTCTTGGTGAGCAACTTTTACATCCCACAAACAAGAGCAGCTTTGCGGCCCTTAATGACCTCAGAATGTCAGCAGTTTATGGTTTTCATGTGCTTACGAGCAACTTTTTTTTTTAAACTCATGTTGTCTCAGCATAATCTGAAATGTCGATGAAAGCATTTGTAGGATAGATAGATCATGTCGATTTTCGTAGTCATTTTCAATTTGAAGTCCATTCAAATTAAATGTAGTTAAAAGTAAAGCTAACCCACCAGTATCTTAAGAACTCTTTTTTTAAATTTAAAGAATAGTATTATTTTAAATGGACTTAAAACCCTTGTTTTAGGTTCAAATTCTTGGTGCAATTTGTAGATAGGGTTTCAAACTGATCCTAATTGGATTCAATACAATGAATCAAAAATCAAAAAAAGTAGGAACAACAAATGTGGAAAAGCCTTTATTAACACCATGCGGATTACTTTTCAAATGGATGGTGTCACAGATCAGCCAGGCACTCTCACTTCCACCACACAGCGATCGTACCTGTCATCAATCACCTCATCAGCAGCGCACTATATATTCACCCAGCTCAACTTAAGTCAGTGTCTGGCCTTGAACTAGGAAAGACTCTTACCGGATCTCCTTGGTTTTCCCAGAGTGTGTTCCTGTCGTGTGTTGGCTTTTGTTACTTGCCTCTCATCTCAGCTGCTGAGGTGTCTGTTTCTCTATCTCCATGTACCTTTTGTAGGTAAAGTTATTGATCTGCCATCTCTCTCCGTTATTCAAGTGCAACTATACCACCCCATTCTCTGCCGGGTTCCCTAATAAAGTGTGTGTTTGGATCTTCACTATCCTTGTCCAGTGTGTATATCCTGACAGATAGATACACTTGGGCTTCAAATTTTGGATCTGCCATTCACTCCCATTATAATGTTTGGATTAGCCAGGACATTTTTTAATATAACTTTGATTGTATTCGTCTGAAAGAAGAATTTTGCATACGCATAGGATGACTTCAGGGTGAGTAAATCGAGGGCTAATTTTCATTTTTGGGTGAACTATCCCTTTAAAAGCTAAGTGTATATTTAAACCATTTTATTAAATATGTATCTATTTATCCATCTTTATCTTCTCTGTTCTGAGCACCTGAGCTACTGAAAAATCTGGTTGGCGTTACAACTTTTAGTTAGTTCCTTTGCAGTGAAAGTAATTTGTAGCCTACATGTGGATCATTTCTATGCAACCGCTTTTATGTTTTGAGAATGTTGTTCTTGTAAGTTACATTATTTATTCTCATTGTGCTGGTTTTTAAAAAAAAATCCCCCCCACAATATTCCATATTGGCATTGTAACAGTTGCTCCTGTCACATCCTTTTTCCTGGCTCACTGTTCTTCAATGCAGGAGAAGGTCACGGGAGGCACGTGCAGATGCTGAAGCTGTCCCGCGAGAGAGCGGCGTTCACTGGATCCCGCTGCCTGTTCCGCAAACAGCAGTCAAGCGTGTCTAACAGGAACAGGGACTTGATGCTGTGACATAGCCCACTTTATTTAGAGTACACACACACACACACACACACACACACACGAGAGAGAACATAGCTGATCAGCTCTAAAAGGACAGGTGTTCTGCAATGACGATTGTTGTGTGAATTGGGTTGACAGGTGTTCACTATAACATCTAAATATTCATCGAAACAAAGCTGGTGAGAATGTAAAAATTAAATCTCTTAAAGGAAGTTTTCACAATTGACGATAATTTCATTTACTGATACTTTCATTTACTGACTCTCATTGTGTGCCTGCATCATTTTTCAAATCAGAAAATGTAATGAAGTTATTGTTTATATGGATATAATGATATAGTGACTGTCGACTAGAAGGAAAAAAATTAAAATCACTTTGATGAAATTAAATGCATGATGAAAGCCTAAATTTAATCAGTCCATCATATAAAATGATGGTGTCTCTTCAGGAAATTCGGACTAAACCCCTCAATTCATATGGATTTGTTTCATGATCTCTTTATGAATGTTTTGAAATTGGAAGTTGCATAGACTTTCAACGGAGGGACAGAAATCTCTCAGATTTCATTAAAAAATATCTTTATTTGTGTTTCGAAGATGAACAAAAGTCTTACGGATTTGGAATGAAGTGAGGGTGAGTAAATGAGGACAGAATTTGTATTTTTGAGTGAACTATCTGCTGTTCACGTTAGCTCAGGTCCATTAAATAATATTAACAGATTTGAATGCAACGATGATTTCACTGTTTTCCTGTCAGTTAGTGTGTAATGTTGCTATTGGAGCATAAATAACATCTGCAAAGTTATGACGCTCAAAGTTCAACCAAAGAGATAAATTATTTTAAATAAATCGCTTAAGGACTGCAACAAACTCTGAAAAGAACTACAACAAGCGTCGGTAGTGACATCACTACCCCTAAAATTGACATGCAAAAAATGGGGTGTGGCAGGGTATTTCTCAAACGGAAGGCTGCATCCTACCAAGAGTGCATCCTTCCTAGTCCCGTACCTTTGTAGTCCCTTGAGTCCTCCTCAGCAATTAAACACTAGAATGAGACGTTCTAGTAAGTGTGCATGGCTACGTCCCACATGTTTCTGCCCCCACAGTCACTGCACAAAAATACTATTAAAATGTAATTTAAAAAAAATACTTTGTATTACAAATCTTTAGGTTTTGTTAATGCAATACAGGGGATGACAGCCGTCTGCATTCTCCCAGTTTTGGCAGTTAGGTATTAGTGATTACAGCAAAACAAAAAACTATGCTTTCATATACCAAAACATTATTTTTGTCTCACATTTCATAATAAACTCAGACAAGCTAAGCACTGACTCATTTTATTTTCATGAAATGAAATGCATGCAAAGGATTGTGGGTGATTTAAGGCGGTTAAGGAGACATCCGTTGCATCCTTCAAAATGAAGGACATGAAAAGAAGGCTGCTTTCCAATGATCCCTCAAATTGAGATGGCCTTCAGCGACGTTTGATGGCGTGGCAGCCGAGATTTGCAGTCTTCATTGAAACACCCGCCATGTCGAGAAGAGGAAGAGTTGTTATAGTAGAGCATATTTAGTAGTCGCTCAAGCTGTCGCATCCATCTTCCACATATATTGCAATGCAGTAGCATGTCATAAAAGCAAGATGACAACATACATTATAACTGTAAATAAACTAAACTATACCTTTTCTGTCGTCACACAGCAAGTATTCTCTGGCTCTGAAGGTATCTTACAACGGTTTCCACACAAGTTATGTATAGATTATTATGACAGATTATGATAATCAAAGATTTGAAGATAGTTAACTCAACATCAACTACATTAATTCATCAACTAACCATTCATAAAGGTCCTGTAGCATTCTATGTTGTCTGTTTGAACATTAAAGTCTGAACAGTTCTGGACCTTTTCAGTGTGTGTCTGTGGAGCTGCTAACTTCAGCTCTTGAAGCTCCGCCCTGGGAGCAGCAGCTCATTTGCATTTAAAGGGACCCACACAAAAGTTATGTGTCATAGCTGAACCCTCTTGCTTACCCTCAAAAAGTGGCAAATTTAACACAATCGGAAAAAAATTACACAGGGTATTTTGAGCTTAAACTTTGCATACACACTCTGGGGACATCTTTTAAAATGAGCCGTTATTGGACCCCTTTAATAATGTATTATTAAATGATGAAATTAAAATGAACTAAATGAACCATATTATTAATTATATTATTATAATTAATAATATTTAATAAATATTTTTTCACTGTTAGTTTGTTAACTAATGTAATTAGGTGAACATCATTTCACACTGTAAACCCAAATAAGTTGGCAAAACAAAACAAAAATGGAGGTAATAAGCTGAATTGGCAGATTTTTATTTTTACTTGTATTTTTAAATTGCTCTTAACTATAAATATTTGAGTAAGCTAACTCAAACATTTTATTTAAAATTATCAGTAAATACTAACTTGCTAATTGGTAGCTCAAGTCTTTGAAATTATTAAGCATATTGCTGAGTTAGTACAGCAATATAGAATATTCCACATACCTGTGCTCCTGGTCCACCATGATGGTAATTGTATGTCAAGTTTAATCTTAAATCCAGGATTAGGTGCTTCTACATCATGTACATGTTATACAATAACATGTTATTCATCTATCATTTCCCTCTACATTTTCAGACAGGAATGTTGTTAAAGGATAAGTGAAGTTTTTATTGACAAAATTTCGGGAGGAGCACGTGCAGATAATTAAACCTGACTAAACACAAGTGGAGCACGCTCAGATAATTAAATCTAATTAAACACAAGTGGAGCACATCAAGCTAATTAACGATAAGAGGGGTGTATATATACAGCAGATTTACCTTCTTTCGTTGACCATTTTCATTTTAGCATCCCTCCACCACCCCATCTCCTCACTTGATTCTAACAAACTCTTATTAGATGTCAACACAATCTATAATATACTTCAGTCCAGTTCTAGAGTATCTCTATCACGGGAGGTACTCTGGGTTCGGGCCAAATTCCGAGCCCGGCGCCCTCCCCCGGACAGCACGCCAAATACGCATAATCTTTACTCTATTTAATTTGATGTAAGTGTGAACTAGTGAAACAAAATATGTCTTACTTGGCAAAATCACAGTGACCAATATAGTTTACTGATATAACATAATATTAATGTAATATATTTTTTTGCAATATCTGCATTAAATTGCAAACTGATGAGTGATAGATTTAACCATAACATATCAGTTAGGTGTATACAATAATTTAACAAAATTATATAAACCAAGCAAACCTTATGGTAAAGTGTTACCAAATAAATATGTCTGCACGCAATGAACAGGCCTTCATTTTGCAAGTCTCTAATGTCTAGAATCCGGATCAGCAGGATGAGGAATATTTCATATGTGAGGAAGATTCTGTATTCCATGTGTTGGTTAGCTGTTAGCCTCTAGAGCTTTGAGGTGGTACACAGAAGCCTTTGATGCTTGAGATCCAGCTCCCGGAAGAGATCTTCAATCTGTCTTTCT
This sequence comes from Pseudorasbora parva, assembly GCF_024679245.1. Lineage (NCBI taxonomy): Eukaryota > Metazoa > Chordata > Actinopteri > Cypriniformes > Gobionidae > Pseudorasbora > Pseudorasbora parva. The sequence continues at coordinate 28,469,132 of NC_090187.1, forward strand.
GATGTTTAGCAGCTTCAGTACCTCCTGATAAAGGTTCTTTGCCCGGAAATCCATAAAGCATTATGCTCGGGTGATGAGAATTCCTAGCACTGCCCCGTTGACCATCTACTGATAAGGTATCTCTGCCATGTCTGCAGTATTTCAGTTGTGTCTTCTCTTAATTAGGTTGCTATCTGTGCTATCCACATACAACCTGCACAAGTGCTCTGAATGTATACTCAGAAGGAAATGTGACCCTGTGCTGGACCATAAGGATCATAATCTAAATCACAGAAAGATAAACACAGGTGAAGCTTGTGAATTTGCCCTGCTAGATCGAAGAAGATAGAGAAAATTGACCCACATGTGCCCTACACGTGTAAGTCCATGATGTAGTGTTTGTGTAGCGCAGCTGATTCCATTCTCAGGTAATGTATAAAAGTGTGTGTATACACTACTTGTTACGTGTCGCTGTGATAAAGCACATAAACTTGAGGAATAAAACAAAAAGTATTTAATCATAAACCAAAAATGGAACATTCAGGAGACAGACAGGGTACATCTCACAACAAAATGTTTACAAAGCAGAACTGAGAAAACTAAGGACTTATGCTGCCTTCACATGCTTTCAAAATGTCCAAATTCCCACTTCAGAAGTTCTAATTATTAACTTGTTGCATTGAAGTGCTTTGTGGTCAGAATGAACAGGAATCATGGAGGACACCAGGGGCCAGATTTACCAAACAGGGCAAATTAACGTTAGAACGTAAATCTATAAAAGCGTGATGGGAGTGGACAGTTCTACGTGTGATTTACTAACGTAGTGCAAATTAAAGAACACAGACACAGCCGGATTGTTTACATAATGACCAACGCAATCTACCAGATAGAATCTGGTTTAAAGGTGCCCTAGAATGAAAAATTGTATTAACATTGCCATAGTGAAATAATAAGAGTTCAGTACATGGACATCACATATTGTGAGTCTCAAACACCATTGCCTCCTTCTTCATATGTAAATATTGTGTAGAAAAACACCACGGAAAAATAAGTGATTCTCAACATAACCCTAACTGTGACGCAATCGCTGGGATCATTAATATGTACGCCCCCAGAATTTGCATGTCAGTACATGTGCAATGTCAGGTCAAACTGCGCAGCCAAATCATCAGGTAAACAAGCGTCACGCGAGGATAGCGAAAACGGCAGCTCATGGATACAAATTTCATGTTCCAGACTGTGCAGGGAACGTGAGGACTTTTCATACCCTTCCCACAGATAAAAAAAATGTCAACAGTCATGGTTGAAGTTTATTATAATCGGATACCATAACAATTTAATTCAAAATCGTTCATTTGCTCAGCCCATTTCACCGCGGACAGTTTTTCTAACATGGAAAAATATCAAGCAAGCTTCGCTCAGCGTCCGATACTGAAGAAAGAGGCATTTCCAACTATATTCCTGCAAGCAGTAAGTAGTGATTTATCCACTTATTGACTATCTAAACAATTTCTGATTAAATAGAAAGTTTCTTAGAGAGACAGCGTTGTCTAGATAACGCAAGATGCTAGTACAGTAAAAACAGGAAACACCAAGTACCTAAATAGTGTGTCTAATGACAAAGGTTATTATTTTGTATAACAAAATACAACCGTATACGTCATACTACATTAGTTTAGTTGCTTAACATTACAGATCGCTCACTTGATCCTTCTAGCTAATGTCATCTCCACCTTATAAGTTAAAACGATAGTCATTTGACACGGCTTCTCTTCATTTTGCAAAAAAATATACATTTATTTTTTGAGAACTGAAGTATGATGTTTTTGCATGCTTGTATTTCAGAATACATCATAGTCACTGCATAGCCTACAGTGTGACTAACGTTATAAAAACATGCAGTATCCTTGACTAGTCTAAAATGTAGTTTAAAAAATAAAAACTTGAACAAAAAGCACTGGTTTTGTCAGGGGGGAAAAAGCAAGGGGGTAATCTAGCGCTCGGAAAGCGTTCCACCCCTAGGGGCTGCCATTGCTAACCAAGCCATCACCTGCTGTTAGCATCCCATTGACTCCCATTCATTTTTGAGTCACTTTGACAGTGAATAACTTTACATCTGAGACGTTTAAAGACTCCATTTGTCCATTGTTTATTTCTAAAGAAACACGACAATGTATAAAAGGCTCCATTACCTTGTATCTTACACTATCGCCCCGCAGAAGCTGTTTTTGTAAAAATAGGCTAACGATTGCGTCATAACCAACGCGACCCTGTCGCACAGTTGAGAAATTACCGTATAGACCTGAGGAGACGCTCGCAGGCAATCTTTTACTGTCTATGAGACAGTCGGGGGGACGTGGAGACATGTCCTGGAGACTAGTCTGATAAAGTCAAGGGGGAAGAATGGGGAGAAGCCCACAGTGAGCCAAAAGCAACGGGAGAAAATATTTAAACAACGTGATTCAGATTTCGCTTTCCACATCTACTAGAAGACTCACAGCTGTCCGACAGGAGGCTCACGTCACATCTACGTCGTCAAGCTCAGTCTGAGCCTGCGCAGTTCGCTCAGCCATCAGGAAGTGAGTGCCCCTAGGTTGACTTCATTCTTTCGCCGTTGACGTCAATGGGAACGCTCCGTCCATTTCTTTTACTGTCTATGGGAAAAAGTAGCGTTCGAGTGTTCATGCTTGCGGTTGCCAGATTTCAATCATTTAAATCCCCCAATCAGAGCTTTTCTGTGAAAAGAACACGTATACTATCCGGTGTTTTACCTAAATGTGCAATCTGGCAACCATATGCACGCGATGTCTCTCTCTCTCAGCATGGATGATCTGAAAACACCAATAAACAAGTAAGCTGCATTTTTATCAATCTCCATTTGAGATGTTCTGCTTAAAGTGTCATTCAGTCGGTCTGTGTTATATTTGGACGGTCCGGACTCATGATTTCTGAAGGATCATGTAACACTAAACACTGTAGTTAGTTACCATGCGTTACGAAACAAAAAGATATTGCAGTATATTGGAAAATATCATGCAATATATTAGGCAATATATTCGCATATATGGGATTTACTATTTATATTTTCCAATATATTGCAATATATTGAAAGCGGCAATCATTTGTATATTTTGCAATATATTACATGAATATATAATATATTTTATAATACCATCAATATATTATTCCATATATTTATTTAAGTAATATATTGGTAAATATATTTTCCTTTCGTAAGGGATTTTTGTATTAAATAAACACGTGGTGCGATTAAGACTTCTCTCATATTATATTATATAAATATAATTCTTGATGGACATTAAGTCAATAAAAGTTAATAAAAACGTCTGCCAAATGCATGTAAAAGGTAACGACAAATAGGCCTATATAAATAAAACTCCTTGTTCTATCAGCACTGAAAGTGTTAATTTCCAAGGCACAAATATAAGCACAATTGAATAATAGTTTTCCCCATTAATAATCTTTCTGACAAATAGTGCAAAATGCTTAAATAATACAAGCAAACAATTTTGTGGGCAGTCACGAGTCATATTAACAAATCATCTGTCAAAACGGCATTGACAAAACTCTGTGGGTATTTTAACACATTTCCATTTCCACCAGACACATTCATCTTGTGAATGACCAAAACACTTAGTTTGCAAAACAAGATGCATCTCTAAAAATGATTGTTTTGTATTCTGTGCTGGTAATGATGCCTTGTTCTGTTGAATTAGCGATCAGTCTGCTAAGTCATTGATGAATTAAGGCCATTGACAGGCCAAATTTCTCAGATGCACCAGTTCTATTTATCTTGGTATAGCGAGTCAATGAAAGCAGCCTAAGGAAATCAGAAGGTCTGCATTTTAGATTGAATTGATGTGTGAACATTTAGTTCTTTGAGTTTCACTCTTTTGTTAACAATGCAGTGGTATTAAAATAATTTGCCTCTTTCTGATTACATGCACTCTGCGTTGTTTCCTTGATATATAGTCAAACCAACATTCAGACACCTTCAACATTCTCACATTACCACCATTTATTTGTTACAGTTAAGAACATTTTTATAAAATGTGACTAGAACTGAGAGTTAAATTGTGTCAAAACAAATTCATCTTGATAATGTCAGATAACTTTGATAGACAGTTATGTAATGAATTACAATTAACCAATCAGCTGCCAGCTGTTAAATTTAAGTACACAATACCAATTTAGGTCAACCAATTTCCAAGCAATCCTCATTTTTGTTCAGTCTGTGGTGTAAAACGCCGCATTAGCAGTTAAAGGAAAAACAAAAGCAAAGCATGTTGGGTTACAGTGTCGGAATAATTTTGGTATGAAGAATGTCTGGGTATATGTCACTTTATTTTGCTATTCTAACTTACATAAATGAACTATAGTGTCCTACACCCACTAGAAAAAAATGATACCTGGTGTCTGAATACTTTTTGGTTTGACTGTAATCACCTCAGATCTAAGAAGGCCTTAGTGTTATACAGGTTTTACCACCAAATACCATCCATTTACCTTGGTCTGCCACATTACTTTTAGCCATTCCAACTGAGAAAACCCATATAGTCCATCATGCACCACAGGTGTTGACACAAACATCCTCAAGCACATTTTGTTCGGAGGGCTACATGCTTGGCAATACAAAAGCTCCAAGCTGTGCTGAAAGTTATCAATTTGGGTAATCTACCATTTCTCTCACTCTCTCCGTCAGTGGACAATTACAATATTTATGAGTACAGGCTGAGATATAGAACGACGATTTATTCTACTACTTTATCTTCGTCCTCTCTTTAGGAGGTTTATTTTAATGAAAGTGCAGCAGAAAATCAGTCAAGCATTTGTCAGTGTAATTGTACAACACAATGACATGAATAAATATGAGCTGACAACGCTGGTTTAAATACGTCTGCAGAACAGGGGATTAGCCCAAAGTCCTCTTTTCTTTATTTTCGTGTTCTTTTTCTCTCTTTCACCCATAAACCATCCTTTAATTGACAGGAAATAAAACATTCATTGGTTTGACCTTTGCGGAGAATTATAGAAACCGTGCAAGCAAGCTAGTTAATAGGATGCTGAGAATAGCTTTAGCGTGTTATTGTAACGCTCTTCCCCATGAATGACCTAATTGAGTGTGACTCAGATGGTTATCAGATATGATTGTGTTAAAGCAGATTTAAATTGTCAACACATGTCCAAAAGTTTGATATAACTTAACTTGTCTAAGACAAGAATGACAATCACTGAATGGCTGCTGGGTTATTCTTTATGCAGTGCATTCTCATTTATCCATAATCCTGTTCAAAAGTTCATTATACTGTATAGTGTTTATGTTTTTTTTGGTAACACTTTAGTATGTGGAGTTAATATTCCATATTAACTGTGACTTTTGCCTCAATAAACTCTTAATTTACTGCTTATTAATAGTTAGTAAAGTATTTTTTGTAGCGTTTAAGTTTAGGTATTGCGTATAGGATTAAGGGATAAAGAATTTAAACTTTTTATTTTTTATCCTCTCAGTGTTTTGTAATAAACATTTTATTATTATTATTATTATTATTATTATTATTATTATTATTATTATTATTTTTATTATTATTATTATATAATGACATCAATCTCCAGGAAGTGATTTGGTGGGAAAACAGCCGCACAACAATATTAGTAATGGATCTGACTGTTTAAAGAACATGACTAATTCATTTTAAGCCAATTATTATTGTAGTCGCATTCAGTACTTGTAACGTTTGTAGCGAGATGTCATGTGGAGCTGCTCACCAGTCAAACAAAAGTCTTCGTTTGACCACAAACACTGAGCTCACTCCCTTTAATCGGGAAATAAAATGATGCCGGTTGATCTAAAGGAGCCAGCAGGGCAAGTGATCAATGGATGAGGCCGTATGTCTGAAACATCAAAGTGTTAGCTGGAGTGTGTGTTCTCTCTGCACATTGTCAAAACAAATTGGCTGTTGGAGGAAACTGGCTTGTGTAGTGCTGATTAGCCTGACGTTCACAGGCGAGATTCTGCATGGCTTTCAGTCAACATTTGCCATGGTGTTTGCTTTTGTTTAACCCCTCATCCTCCTCGACTGCCTGTCATAACGCTAAACTTGGACTAGCTGTCAGAAAGTTCAACCTCAAAGCCCAACTATAAAAAAAAGAGAGCTGTTCTGCTTTGCTGTACATGTCATATCACAAAAACAAAGGAGAAGCACTCTGGGTACTAATTAGTCAACCTCTGAACTTTTTCTGTTGGTCAGGTCACATCACAAATCTCATCTGCTTGACTCATGAATATTAATGAGGTAATATGACATCCAGCCAGTGAGAAGGGAGGAAATCGGACACTAGCTATACACTGTTTTATTTACAACATCGAAAACGTTTTTTTTTTTTGTTTTTGTTTTATAATATTGTTGGAGGTTGTTTTACGAAAAAAATAGTTCTACTGAAAACATTTTCATTTTGACATTTCATTCAATGTCACTTACCATTTCTTTGTAATTGTTTGTCGAATTTGCTTGCAATTTCTGAGCGAAAGTAGTTGCTACCTTTTTTTTTTTTTTTTCTCAGTGTAGTATAGTGTATACACCAAGTGAAGTTAATAAACGTAATTTCGGGAGGAGTACGCCCATCTAATCTTTCAATTAATACCAAGGTATAAAACCAGCAGCTTACCTCTTCCCCTTTTTAGTTCCTGAAGCATCCCTCCTCCTCCCCTGCTCCTCCTTTTGTACAATTTTGTATACCACACTGGTGGTGGTTGAGGAGAGATCCCTGACACAAGTGTAAAGCGCTTTGGGTGTACAGTACTACATATGAAAGCGCTATATAAATGACTCATTCATTCATTATTTTATTCATTCAATTTGTCTGTTATAGGGGGGCAATCGGAGCTCGGGTAGAATATCCTCTCCGAGCCCCTCTATAGCAGACAGCAAGCCAAATCTGTTTGCCACTTTCACTAAGATTATATGGGCACACAAACTCGTGAATCAGGCATATGACCACTGCAGGTGAAGTGAATAACACTGATTATCTCTTCACCACGGCACATGTTAGTGGGTGGGATATATTAGGCACCAAGTGAACAATTTTTGTCTTAAAAGTTGACGTGTTAGAAACAGAAAATATGGACAAGCTTAAAGATTTGAGCAAGTTTGACAAGGGCCAAATTGTGATGGCTAGACGACTGGGTCAGAGCGTCTCCAAAACTGCTGCTCTTATGGGGTGTTCCAAAGTGGTTCAAGAAAGGAACCAGCGACAGGTCAAGGGTCGACCGAGGCTCATTGATGCACATGGGGACCAAAGGCTGGCCCGTGTAGTCCGACCAAACAGACAAGCTACTATAGCTCAATTCGCTCAAGAAGTTAATGCTGGTTCTGATAGAAAGGTCAGAATACCGAAAGGAAATGTGAAAGGTATACAGGAATTTGACAAAACTTAAAAGAAATTAAGAGAAGCAAGTCTGTATGCATTTTTTTCTAATTAAGAACAAGTGATCTGTTGTAACAGGCGATTTTACTAGGGAGAAATGCAGATCAACAGTATGTTCTGATTTTGCTTGATCATATAATAATAAAAAAAAAAAATGTGTGAGTCAGGATACTTTGGGCAGTCTGTCTTAGATAGTACATGTCTCGTAGGGGGCCAGGCTGACCGAAAGTGTCAACAGTGGGCTCATAAGGCTTGAACAAACTGGACAGACAAATCTCTAGGACTGAGGGTAATATATTGTTTACTCACTGGAACCATAATTCTCCATCATTCAATTTTTATTTGCTTTGTTTTGTGATATTCTATAGAGGAGCTGACTAGCGTGACAGGCGGTGGAAATGGATATCGGTATGATCGGTGTCTTTATGTCGGAGTTTCTGATTGATTTTCTGTGCGAATGTCAAAACTCCATTTTTATCTCCCTGGCCCGACTTGCAATAGTCAGCTTTAATACAGGGCAGACAGTCCATACTGATACAGTCTATGATAATGTATTTGCATAAGAAAATAACTTGGCAGCAAGGAGATAACAAATGAATTGGAAAGCAATGCTTCTGGCCCACTATGTGTATCTAAATACTGTTGTTAGTGAAAAGAAAAAATATATATAACGGAAGCCAAAGACTCCTCGCAGAGAGTCTCCTAGGCTTTGTAAATCACAGGAATTCTGATTCAAACTTTTTTGATATTTTAAAAAGAGTTTGCCCAAAAACAAATGCTGTCTCTTTGTTGTTTTCCATAAATGTTCAATAAATAGGGACTGATTTTGCGTCATTACACTTTGCTTTGTAAATTAACAAATACTGGTCAACATATTTTTTGTAGCAACATGAGAATTTTCCTTTTCATTATAATTCAATTAATCCAAAAAATAGTTTAAAAATGTTATTTAAATTAAAAAGTATTATATTTTATACATATGTGGCTGTTTTTTTTTTTTTTTTTTTTTTTTTTTAAATATGTGATAATTCACTGACAATAAGTATAAAGGAAAACTGAAATGTCACATAGTCCTAAGTATTCAGACCCTTTGCTGTGACACTCAGGGTTAATAACTTAATAATTTAACTCAGGTGCTGTCCATTTCTTCTGATCATCCTTGAGATGATTCTACACCTTCATTTGAGTCCAGCTGTGTTTGATTATACAGACTTGATTAGGAAAGCCACACACCTGTCTATATAAGACCTTACAGCTCATAGTGCATGCCAGAGCAAATGAGAATCATGAGGTCAAAGGAACTGCCTGAAAAAGTAAAAGTTTAATTGTGGCAAGGCACAAAACTGGCCATGGTTACAAAACAAAAATTGTGCCGCACTTAAGGTTCCTAAGAGCACAGTGACCTCCCTAATTCTTTAATGGAAGATGTTTGGGATGACCAGAACCCTTCCTAGAGCTGGCCGTCCGGCCGAACTGAGCTATCGGGAGAGAAGAGCCAATATATAACTTTTTGGCCTTAATTCTAAGCGGTATGTTTGGAGACAACCAGGAAGACTGGTTGCAATCGAGGGAAAGATTAATGCGGCCAAGTACAAGGATATCCTGGATGGAAACCTTCTCCAGAGTGCTTAAGACTTCAGACTGGCTGAAGGGTCACCTCCCAACAAGACAATGACCCTAAGCACACAGCTAAAATAATGAAGGAGTGGCTTCACAACAACTCTGTGACTGTTCTTGAATGGCCCAGCCAGAGCCCTGACCTAAACCCAATTGAGCATCTCTGGAGAGACCTAAAAATGGCTGTCCACCAACGTTTACCATCTAACCTGACAGAACTGGAGAGGATCTGCAAGGAGGAATGGCAGAGGATCTCCAAATCCAGGTGTGAAAAACTTCATGGCTGTATTAGATCAAAAAGGTGCTTCTACTAAATACTGACCAAAGGGTCTGAATACTTAGGACCATGTGATATTTCATATTTTCTTTTCTAATAAATCAGCAAAAATGTCAACAATTCTGTGTTTTACTGTCAATATGTGGTGCTGTTTGTACAGTAATCAGATAAAAAGAACTTAAATGATTTTAGCAAACGACTGCAATATAACAAAGAGGGAAAAATTTAAGGTGGTCTGAATACTTTCCGTACCTAATGTTTATATATAACAACTTTTTGCATTCCTTTTTAGTGGGCTAAAGTTAAGGTATACACAGTATTACTTTTAAATATTTTGCCATTATTAACTGAATAAAAAATATTGTTTGTAAAAGTAAACAGAATAAATTCCTGTCCTTATATTTACTTAAACACCCACACACACACACAAACAAAAACTTTTATTGATTTTTAAAAGCTTATGGAACATAAAACACAGTGAACTGTGCATCTAATGTCATTTCATTACAGCACACACTGAAGAACATGACAGGATTTACTGCATACAGCTGTACATGGTGAGACAGTTAAATGTTTCTATTACATCGGATCGATCTGCAATAAAACAATGACGCATGAAATATTTCTAACTAAAATATCTTATTCATGAGGCTCAACCCTGGATAAAATGTAATCGCTGTAACATAAAATAAATCTTACAAATACAGCTGTTTCATTGAGAAGCATTTCAGATGTTAGAGTTGAATGCAAGCGCTTTGGCAGTGATCCGTCAGTAGAGAAGAAAGGTGACCTGAAGCTGTTTATTATTTCTCTCCTGAGAGAAACACCCTAAAGTGCATTAACAGTCTGCGACGGGCACTGAGGCTGGAAACTGCAGGGCTGCTGAGTTCACCATCAGCTGCATTAAAATGCAAGAGCAGCAGTGCATCACTGGACCTCAGAGATAGATAAATCAACTATTAAATAAACAAGCGCAACGTATGCACTCTGCTACAAAAAATGCCCGCGTTGCATGAACAAATCTCATGCTCTGAGGACCTCTCTCTCTCTCTCTCTCTCTCTCTCTCTCTCTCTCTCTCTCTCTCTCTCTCTCTCTCTCTCTCGCTCTCTCCTCTTTTACTTTTCCTCACTCTTTCTTATTTTCTCAAAGCGCGTGTGTGGGGGGGGGGGGGGGGGCATGTTTTCGTGATATATAAGGACACAAATGTGTATAATGACACATGTATGACAGGTATTACAAGGAGAGGGTGAAATATGAGGACATTGGCCATGTCTCCATTTTTCAAAATGCTTATAAATCAGGATTAGTTTTTTAAAGGATTAGTTAAAAAGGATTAGTTTTTTTAAGAAAGTAAATATGCAGAATTTCCTGTGATGGGTAGGTTTAGGGGATAGAAAATACGTTTTGTGCAGTAGCATTTCGCCTATTGAATTTCCCCACATTTCTCAAAAACAAACCCAATAATGACAGAATTAAATTTTTTGGGTGAACTGTTCCTTTAACCCTAAGGTGCACTGTGTAAATTTTAGCGGCATCTAGCGCCCCCCACTTACCCCTCTGACATAGGACAAATATGTCATTGTCTAAAACAGCAGAGAGTGATCAGCGCTTTGTAGAGCAGTTTGTCCATTTAGGGCTACTGTAGAAACACAGCGGCGCAAAATGGCGATTTCACTTTAAGTGGGCCCACGTTGTGTGTAGATAGGTCACTCATTCTAAGGTAATAAAAACATAAAATAAGGTCTTTATACACCACTAAAAACATATTATATTGAATTTCTGTCAATAGATGCTCATAAGTATTACACTACACCACTTTAAATGCATACATTGGGTCTTTAGTGACCTGGGACAACATTCATTTTATAAAGTTAGACATCAGCCTTCTTAATATTCCTCAGTCAATTCATTTAAACAATATAACAAGAATTTTTTTTGAAAAATGATAAAAGAATGCCAGTTTTCCTGTTAATTTTTTGTTAAAAAAAATGTATACCCTGGGGGCGGGATTGTGCTTGAGATAGCCATGCGCACTTAACTTGATCGTCTCATTCTAGTGTTTAATTGCTGGAGTGGACACTAGCCTACAATCCTCAGAAGGACTGGACTAGGAAGGACTCAGTTTTGGAAGGATGCAGCCTTCCATGTGAGAAGTTACCACAGGCAGAAAACAAAAGAATAGGAAGTATCATCAGCAAAACTTTAAATGGCTCAGTGATTTACTGCAGAGTGAGTGCTAATGAACACAAACAAATATTACTGTCACTGTCACTTGATGGTGGTTCTGATGAAGAAGCTGTCAAGGATCAAAATATTGATTTTGAAGTTGCTAAAAATGATAGTTTTGAGAATATGTTTGAGATGGTGAATATGAGCTGGATACTGAATGTACTTGGAAATGAGCTCTGATGAGGACAGTGATGATGGTATAAAACATCTGCTCAAACTGAACCCTTCCAAACTCCACAATGTAACAGAATATACTTTATTTTATTCTTCTGCAATTGTTACTAATATCAGAAGAGTTATATATTATTGCAAAAGGTAGAGATCCATTCATATTAGATCAACCAGATCACACATAAATGTGTACGAGTGTGCAATGTCGTGGAATGTATACGCCAAAACTCATTTTGGCGTGTGTGGCAAGAGCGCAGGGTGCAGAGGACACAGAATTGATTACAGTGCAAAAGCAATATTTAAAAAAACCCACTACGCCACCCTGGGGGCTTTATACCAGGGAATCACCCAAATCAAACTCACAGCACATAAGGCTTACAGGTTCGCATCGGTTGGAGTCAGGCAAGAGACAGGGGTTTTATACAAATAGTAAAACATTTATTAAGTTAAGATTAATTAAACAGGTCAAGTAACCACTCATGAAATTGAGCAAACAGTCAAAATCAATAAATCACAATGAACAATGACACGTTCTTCCCTTAAGAATTGGTCCGGCAGTCGAGATCACTCACCCCCGAAGGGCACTACACTCCTAAAGAGAAAGCCACAGCAAGCACATGTGCACTCACGCCACACACACACACACACACACACACCCTCCGTGACACCGCAAAACACTCCACAGTACCACCACCAAGATGAGGACCGCTGCACTTTGTCTCCTTGCCGTCCCAATTCTATAACACAGAACATACACGTAAGACACAGACCACAATAGAAAACATGAAAAACAATATACAGAAGGGAGGAACAATCCTCCACAAATCAAACAAATACAATATATAAATCTGAATCAGTCACAATTAGGCCCAAACACACAATTTTCATGTCAAGGAACAAGAAACAGTACGCAGATACAAAAATAGAGAAATACGCACCGGCCGGTCACGGTTCAATATGGCTCTGTAATACGTACACACCTCTGACATTCAGGGTACATTTATGAAAAATGTAAAGTCTCCTGCAGGCCTTAAGACATTCAGACCAAACGTCTGTACTTCATACCTGGGCCGCAAAGGCCAAACAAGAAAAACAGAGTAGGGCCCACTAAACATACAAAATAAATACAAACAAAAACAACAAACATCACATACATAAACACACAGGATACAACAACTTAAATTAACAAACTAAACAAAAAAAACAAAATGAACAGTGATGACTTATACTGAGCATCCAGCACCACGGGCAACTCACGATATTCTGAGTGATAACGTCAACCAGCAATACAGGTCCACGCTGGCTCTAGTGAAATAACAGGCAGATAGTGAAAGGTGTTGTTAAAACAGTGTCACAGTAACGGTAATCGTCATTAGGCCAAATAGCCGGGCAGCAAAACAGTGCACGGAGCAAGCACTCGCAGCAGCGCGTCTCTATGAGCGCCAGATGAGCAAACAGCAGTAACGATCGCAAATGTTTGGTGCGTCGCGCTGCACCAAGCCTCCGCTTCACTCGTCCCGTACAAAGAACGACGACGTACAACCCACCACAACCTTACCCAGGTCTATGGAAAACACCTGAGGCTGGCAGTTATGAAATCCCAAACCTCCTCCGCTTCACTAGGAGCTCACAAAACGAGCGCTGCAGACGATCCGCCGTTTATTTCCTCAGTCCACTCTCAACTCATACACAACGCCCCGGAAAGAGATAATGACATGACGTCACATACTGCCCTCCCCGGCAACACACGACCATTTATCGCCCTTGGGACTGATGACAAATTACTATCCAGACGAGTGATAATACGAGGGGTGAACGCCTACTGCCACAATCCACCCCCCACTTACTCATCGTCGTCCCGACGGTGAAACAATTACCACAAAACCCTTGCACGCAGAAGATTCAATACCATGGTCGAAACAAGGCTACAACCGAGTGGGACCCCTGTCCCAAAGGGTTACTCACTCCAGGTTCCACCCTTCCAACCGCTCGTGGAAGGTGGTGCCTATTAGAATGTTCACCAGCCCCCTGACGTATTGTTCGACGTGGAATCATAGTCACTTTGGGTAAACCCACAGATGCAGCTGGGAGCACCGATAATTGACTCATATCTTGACCCCCACTATCCACTCCCAATGAAACAGAGGTGTCATAAAGTGGCATAGCGGCAGTCACCATTCCCAACTCTGGGGTACCCACGGCAGTTCCTTCCTGAACTACTGGAAGAACTTCCGACCTCACATAACCCAAATCGACATCTTCCTCTTCCTGCTCTTCCTCGGCCACCACTTGAGCTGGCAACTCGTTCGGCATGTCAGGCAGTTCCTCAGATACTTCACTAACAATTTGAGGCTTCAATAGTGACCGATGTACATGACGGATCTTACTCAAGTCTCCCACTGGAGCCACTGTATATACCGCACCCCCAGGTTCACGGGGTGCCCTTATAACTTGGTACACAGTCGAGCCCCATAAATCTTGGATCTTATGACGGCCCCGTACTGAATGATCGCGCAGGTACACCTGCTGCCCTTCCTGTAAAGGCAATTCACGTACCTGCCGATCATGGGTCGCTTTACGGTGAGCCGCTCTAACCCGCAATCGTTCACGAGCACTCTCAAAGGCCACCTGCAACTGTGCCTGATGCTCCTCGATCCAATGGTGCACTTTACCCGCAGCTGGTTCTTGTACACGGCCCAGCAAGAAATCTATCGGCAGCCTAGGTTCCTGCCCAAACATTAGAAAATAAGGGCTCTCGCCAGTAGCTTGATGAGGGGTTGTATTATAGCAGAAAAGTACCTGCGATAAACAGGATGCCCAGTCTCGCTTTCGCCCAGTGTGCAAGGTTCGCAGCAAATTGTGTAGGGTACGATTGAATCGTTCACACTGGCCATTCCCTGCTGGATGGTACGGGGTGCTACGAGACTTGTTCACTTGATAGAAACTACATAACTGTTGGATCAACACGGCCTCAAAGTTGCGGCCCTGGTCGGAATGAATCCGACCAGGAACCCCAAACTTGAAGAACCACTCCTCCACCAGCACTCGGGCAACAGTCTCTGCCCTCTGGTCGGAGGTTGGAATCGCCACAGTGAACTTACTAAATACATCCGTTAATACCAATACGTTCTCCTGTCCTGCACGTGATGGCTCTAAGACGGTGAAATCCATTGCCACGATTTCATTAGGCCTAGAAGCCAAAAGGTGCCCCATATAGCTTCGAGCTATCGGAGGAGCAGCCTTGGCCAACTGACACCGCTCGCATCCCTGGACCCAGTGAGTAACATCAGCAGCCATGCCCGGCCAGTAACATCGCTGTCGCACAAGCTCAAGTGTACGCTCGATGCCCTGGTGCCCGTGCTTTTGATGAAGCTGACCCAGAACCTCAGATTTTAAAATTCCTGGCAACACTAACTGTAATACCTCTTCTCCGCCATCCGGCCGGAACACTCTTCGATACAGCAGGCCCCTTTCCTCCACCAAGCGGTCCCATTGCTGGAGAAGAGTTAAAGCAGATTTAGACATACTTTGTCTCACCATAGGCCCAGGGCGTCGCTTTTGTCTCCACAAGCTCCACACCTGTTCAATGTCGCGGTCAGCCTCCTGTAAAGCACTTATATCCGGACCAGAACGGCTTGGCAACGCCTGAACTGCCCCAGAATGTATCAACCTCACAGGCTCCGACGGTGTAGCTCGTCGTAACAGTTCCGGCACAACCAGTCCTAAAGACCAGTTGTCACAACCCTCACGGTTAGCTACAGTTTGACGAGACAATGCGTCTGCATTCTGATTGGTTCGGCCCGATCGATATTGGACCTCGAAGTCAAACACTGCTAATTCAGCTGCCCACCTCTGCTCCGTAGCGCCAAGCTTAGCAGTTGCCAAGTGACTTAGCGGGTTATTATCAGTTCGCACGACACATTTATTACCCAGAAGGTACTCGCGAAATTTTTCGGTCATAGCCCATTTAAGGGCCAGAAACTCCAATCGCATTGAGCTATAGGTGGCTGTATTACGTTCTGCCGGCCTAAGGGTACGACTCGCATAAGCGACGGGACGAACCTTACCATCTACTTCTTGTGAAAGTATCGCACCCAACCCAACATGGCTGGCATCCACTTCTAAAATAAATGGTTTAGCGAAATCTGCATAGGCCAGAATGGGTGCCGTCGTAAGCCGGTGCTTGAGGGTCCCAAATGCCTCCTCGCACTGAGTAGACCAGACATCAATCAAGCCTCGCTTACTTTTCTTACCCAACTTCCCCCCAGTTACCTCGGTTACCAATTTGTGCAATGGAGCAGCCAGCTTTGCAAACCCCTCTACGAAGCGCCTATAATAGCCCACAAAGCCCAAAAAGGTCCGCAGCTCAGACACAGTTGATGGACGAGGCCATTGAGTAACGGCCTCTATCTTACCAGGGTCCGTCGCCACCCCCTGGGCAGAAATCACATGCCCCAGATAATGGACTTCCTCCCGAAAGAACGCACATTTGTCTAATTTGGCCTTCAAACTCTCAGCCTTTAGGCGACTCAACACTACCCTTAACCTCTGCAGATGTTGCTGTACCGATGAAGAAAATACAATTATATCATCAAGATACAATAAAACTGTTTGATGTCTCTGATCCCCAAAAAGTCGCTCCATCAGACGCTGAAACGTACTCGGCGCATTGCACAGGCCAAAGGGCATGCGATTCCATTCGAAAAGCCCAAAGGGAGTGCAAAACGCTGTCTTTGGTCGGTCGGATTCAGAGACGGGGACCTGATTATAACCACTGGCTAAATCCAATGTAGAAAACCAGGTTGCACCCGTCAATGAATCCAACGTCTCCTCGATTCTCGGTAGTGGAAAAGCATCCTTACGCGTCTTAGCGTTAAGTTGCCTGTAGTCTACGCACATGCGTAAACTACCATCCTTTTTCTTAACTAACACAATTGGAGACGCGTAAGGACTGCAGCTCTCTCGAATAATCTGTGAGTCCAATAACTGATTAATATGAGATTTTACCAATTCGTACTCCGAAGGTGGAATTCGCCTATAACGCTGCCGGACAGGCACATCATCAATTAGTGGGATCTCATGGGACAACAGGTCAGTACAACCAAGATCACTCTCATGCATTGAAAAAACACTCTGATATTCTCGAAGTAGGGCCCTAACTTCTGCCTGTTCTTCGACCAACAATCCCTCCAAATTGACGGATTCAATCTGTTCAAGTATGGGAGTTCCTGAAACCCCACCAGCAGCAACCTGTGCAACCACTGAGGGAACTTCAGCCACCCCAACAGGCAAATCCGTCAAATACACCTCTCTCAACTCACCTATAACGGTGGTGGGATACAGTACCACATCCACTGTGCCTACATTGACCAAAGGCACATAAACCGTACCACCAACCACCTGTACCAATGCGGGAGAAGCCAGTAGGCCTGCTGGTAGACCAGTCTCTGGGGGCTCAAACAGCACAGTACTACCCCGATACAGCGCTGAACAGGTTGCTGCGACTAGCTTCATGGTGCCGCCTGGAACACGACACACCTTGCGCCCTCGCACCCTGACGTCACCCCCACGGTTAGAAACTCGAATTGCCCTTTGACAGTCTTGAAATGCCTGAACGATACTAGGATCCCTGGTCACAGATGGTAATTCAAAAAGAGCAGATCCATGCTGCCCAAAAAGTTCCCTATAGCAGCGACCGAGTACGTTCATCCCCAGAATACCAGGAACGTCAGCACTCAAGCCACTAGGAGGATCTCGGACCACAAGCACTCCACAGCCAGAAAGTATCTTACCGCAAAACTCAATGTCTACCTCCATATAACCAATATACGGGATTTCCAGCCCATTAGCTGCTCTAAGCTGCAGCCAGCGACACGACTGTAAATGATCCCGGCCCCATGGCTCAAACTGTCGCTGAAAGCAACTCTCCGTAATTGTTGACACCATGGAGCCGGTATCAACTAAACAGGGCACCAGGACTCCCCCAATTTTAACAATAGAGTGTGGACATGAGGAAACCAAACGGGACACCGAATCGTTACTACATGTAAATGAAGAGCCAATTGCACCCCCAACCGAGCTGTGACTCTGCAGCCCGGTGGGAACTAGTTTCCCGACTCTGAAGCCGAAGGGGCGGCCGATGGTCTCGGTGGAGGGCAAGGGGGACGGCGTACCCCATTGCACTCCCGGGCAAAATGGCCCGGTTGTTGGCAACGCCTACAAATTAACCGATCGGGACGAGAGTATTGACGGTGGAAACGAGGGGGTTGATTATGGGCAAGGGCTTGCGTGAGCTGATTAATCTGCTGTTGTTGATGTTGCAACAATTCTCGCAGCTCCCTTAACTCAGATGATTGGTTTCCCTGACTCGAATTTGCTTCCCCATGTACCCCATACTGAATTCCACCCAATAATGGAACTGAATGACTCCGACCTCGTACACCGCCTGGCATCCCCTCTCGCTCCCATCTGATTGCCTCCCCTCGAACCTCCAACAAGGTCATGGTGGGTTGTCGTCGAATAAGCTGCTTAAGTTCCCTGCGAAGAGCATTATCGGACACGTACTCGACAAATTGATCCCGTACAACAACGTCAGCATTTGTAATAGCATGCGGCGACCGATCCTTTACCTTCTCTAGGAGGCTCATCAGGACTAGGGAAAACTCCAACAACGTCTCCCCTTCCTGCTGCCTCCGAGAAAAGAAGGCTTCCTGTAAAGCAATATATGACTCAGAACAGCCATACACTTCACGCAATGCTGAAATAATTTTGGCAGGATCGTTTCTTTCAATTTCCGGCCGACACTTAATCTCTTCGCGAGCTTCACCTTCAAGATGGTCGAACAGAAAGAAAGCCTGATCGGCTGGAGAAAAGTTTCGTACGCGCATACACGCTTGGGCCTCTTCCACCCACTCGTTGATACGGACAACACCTGTACCACTAAATTTAGGGCAACGTCTGTCTCGTGGTATAAACACTAATCTCTCCGTTACCGCAGTACCAGCAGCCACCGATGGTGACATAGCTGGTGATGTCATACTCGAAGAGGCTCCCGCAGGATCAGACAACCCAACGGGTTGCTGCTCCCGCAACAGTCTCTCATTATCCGCCTTCAATTTGGCAACTAGCTCCCTCATTTCTTGTAACTCCTCCTCCATATTTTTGAAAAAGGACTTACCACTAGGCCCAGGAAACTCACCCACCAGTCACCACTGCTCTACAGAACAAACAACAACAAAAAAAAAACAACAACAACAACCACCCTTGTCTCAGCCTTTAAATCACAACCGACCCTGCCGACTGCGCCAGATTGTGGCAAGAGCGCAGGGTGCAGAGGACACAGAATTGATTACAGTGCAAAAGCAATATTTAAAAAAACCCACTACGCCACCCTGGGGGCTTTATACCAGGGAATCACCCAAATCAAACTCACAGCACATAAGGCTTACAGGTTCGCATCGGTTGGAGTCAGGCAAGAGACAGGGGTTTTATACAAATAGTAAAACATTTATTAAGTTAAGATTAATTAAACAGGTCAAGTAACCACTCATGAAATTGAGCAAACAGTCAAAATCAATAAATCACAATGAACAATGACACGTTCTTCCCTTAAGAATTGATCCGGCAGTCGAGATCACTCACCCCCGAAGGGCACTACACTCCTAAAGAGAAAGCCACAGCAAGCACATGTGCACTCACGCCACACACACACACACACACACACACCCTCCGTGACACCGCAAAACACTCCACAGTACCACCACCAAGATGAGGACCGCTGCACTTTGTCTCCTTGCCGTCCCAATTCTATAACACAGAACATACACGTAAGACACAGACCACAATAGAAAACATGAAAAACAATATACAGAAGGGAGGAACAATCCTCCACAAATCAAACAAATACAATATATAAATCTGAATCAGTCACAATTAGGCCCAAACACACAATTTTCATGTCAAGGAACAAGAAACAGTACGCAGATACAAAAATAGAGAAATACGCACCGGCCGGTCACGGTTCAATATGGCTCTGTAATACGTACACACCTCTGACATTCAGGGTACATTTATGAAAAATGTAAAGTCTCCTGCAGGCCTTAAGACATTCAGACCAAACGTCTGTACTTCATACCTGGGCCGCAAAGGCCAAACAAGAAAAACAGAGTAGGGCCCACTAAACATACAAAATAAATACAAACAAAAACAACAAACATCACATACATAAACACACAGGATACAACAACTTAAATTAACAAACTAAACAAAAAAAACAAAATGAACAGTGATGACTTATACTGAGCATCCAGCACCACGGGCAACTCACGATATTCTGAGTGATAACGTCAACCAGCAATACAGGTCCACGCTGGCTCTAGTGAAATAACAGGCAGATAGTGAAAGGTGTTGTTAAAACAGTGTCACAGTAACGGTAATCGTCATTAGGCCAAATAGCCGGGCAGCAAAACAGTGCACGGAGCAAGCACTCGCAGCAGCGCGTCTCTATGAGCGCCAGATGAGCAAACAGCAGTAACGATCGCAAATGTTTGGTGCGTCGCGCTGCACCAAGCCTCCGCTTCACTCGTCCCGTACAAAGAACGACGACGTACAACCCACCACAACCTTACCCAGGTCTATGGAAAACACCTGAGGCTGGCAGTTATGAAATCCCAAACCTCCTCCGCTTCACTAGGAGCTCACAAAACGAGCGCTGCAGACGATCCGCCGTTTATTTCCTCAGTCCACTCTCAACTCATACACAACGCCCCGGAAAGAGATAATGACATGACGTCACATACTGCCCTCCCCGGCAACACACGACCATTTATCGCCCTTGGGACTGATGACAAATTACTATCCAGACGAGTGATAATACGAGGGGTGAACGCCTACTGCCACACGTGCATATGATACACTGTTTTTCGTTTGCATATGATACGCACTTTATGGCGTATATATGACACGCTCTTGGGTAGGTTTAGGGTGGTGGGGTGGGGGGTTCGTATGTATAATACGCCATAAAATGCGTGTCATATGCACACGAAAAACAGCGTGAGAAAATGAGTTTTGGCGTATACATTCCACGACATTGCACACTCTTACTATTTATACGCATTTTTGTGAGAATACCCTGATTAGATATAGATCTGGGTCGCTAAAGACCCGACTATATAATAATGATTGCCTAAACATTCATATATTTAAGGGTTCATACAAGTTGAAACTGAAGTTGTGACAGTGTTTTCTTCCCTATTGTGATATATATATATATATATATATATATATATATATATATATATATATATATATATATATATATATATATATATATATATATATATATATATATATATATATATATATATATATATGAGTGAAATGGATTCTTAAACCAGAAAAAAAAAAAAATGTGTCCATAAGGATTTGATTGGATTGTTCTCATGTGAGTGAGTGTCCTCGTGCCAGTAAACACGTCATCAGAGAAGACATGTTTCTAGGGAGGGGAATTTTTATTAAAGATTACGAGGACACATGACTTAATAATAATAATATTATGTGCACAGATAAATAATTTATAATGACCACTGCGAAATGACATAAAAAACAAGATTTGTCCATTTTGAGTTCATAAGCTCAAGAACTGAATTTTACCATTTGCATTTATGAACACACTCATACCCGCCGTTAAAGTGAAGGGAACACGTCCCCTGCGTGATCTATGCCTGATGCACATGGAGCCTCAGAGAGCAGGGTTAGAGGAATGGGATGATCCCTCATAAGCTAGAGCTCGGCTGTGGTTCACTGTGTCTTTGATGTGCGAGACTCAAGAAGGTCTGCTGCCGCGCTCCTTGTGTCCTGGGGAAGAGTTCAGGAAGCTTTATCGAGTAGGCCGTCGGGAAAACAACATTTTCCAGAGGCCTAGCCTAGCTCAGCTGGAAATGCGCCCCTTGCTGAGGAGATTTTCTTCGGGAAAACAACTCTTCAGAATTCTTTCTTGACATTGGCTTTGCTATTAAATAGCATATATAAGTCAGAGATGCAGTTTGCATCTTCATAAATCAGTATGTAAAATCTGGTTCTAGCACATGTGCACTAGCATCCGAAAGATCAGATCAGAAAGATTTTTTGGTAACACTTTTTTCAATAGTCCAGTAAACTAATGTCTACTACTGTCAGTTACCAGTCATTAGAGTATTAGTAGACTGCCTACTTAATAAATGCTAACACTTTGGGGCCTATCATATACCCGAGAATGATAGGCCCCAAATGAGAATTGAGAATTGAATGCGATGCAGGGCTCAATGCAAGTGTTTTTGCTAGTTTCAGCCTGATGCAGTTATAATTTTCAAGGCCACGTTGTTTAAATAGAAAATGCATTTACGCCCATTTGTGCTTTTCATTGGCATGCTGATCTAAAAATGGGGTGTGTTCAGGCCAACACGATCACATGGTAATGCGTATCAATAGTACGAGTGTGCAATCTCGTGGGGTGTATACGCCAAAATGAGTTTTGGCACGAATATGCTATGCACTTTTTCACGCGCATATGATACACACTCTTGGGTAGGATTAGGGTGGTGGGGTGGGGGGTTTGTACGTATAATACGCCATAAAGTGCGTATCATATGTACGCGGAAAAAACGCATACCTTGCACGCCAAAACCCATTTTGCCATATACATTCCATGAGATTGCATTGTCCTCGTACTATTTATACGTTTTTTTTGTGAGATCGGGCTCGTTCAGGTGCATTGTTGGCGAGTTGCTACTTTGAAGCAACTGAAAACCAACAATCGACCAACAAAAACCTGGTCTAAAGTCAATAGCGCAGTCATTTTTGTGTTATTTAAAGTGTTATTTGTGTTATTTGTTTCACCCAAAAATGAAACTGATTTAACTAATTATGCACCCTCATGTAGTTGAATGCCCGTAAGACCTTTGTTCATCTTCAGAACACAAATGAAAATATTTTTGTTGAAAGCTGATGGCTGCGAAGGCCTCAGAAAGGCCTCCATTGGCATTCAGTACATTCCCACTCACAAGACCCATAAAGGCACTAAACACATCGATACAAAGTCCATTTTACTACAGTGGCTCTACAATAATTTTACGAAGCGACAAGAATAGTTTTTGTGCGCAAAAAAATCTAAATAATGACTTTGTCCGCCAAGTTATTGTCTTCCGTGTAGGTCTCGGACATGAACTTACGCGATAGCGCCGTTCCTCCTCACTTTTGGGTCATGTGTCTGAACGGCGGATTGCGTCATATTCTCGCGCATGCGTCAAGTTCACGTCAACAACGGATAACGGTGGATAACGTTGTTATTTTGATTTTTGTGCGCACAATAACTATTTTCATCTCATTATAAAATTATTGTAGAGCCACTGTAGTGAGACGGACTTTGTATCGATGTGTTTAGTGCCTTTATGGGTCTTGTGAGTGGGAATGTACTGAATGCCAATGGAGGCCTTTCTGAGGCCTTCGCAGCCATCAGCTTTCAACAAAAATATCTTCATTTGTGTTCTGAAGATGAACGAAGGTCTTACGGGTGTCCAACAACATGAGGGTGAGTAATTAATGAAATAATTTTCATTTTTGGGTGAACTAACCCTTTAAAGGGTGTGTTGCACCTATAGGTGGGTGCATAAAGCACGTACACTATGTTTATTACACACACAGGGACATGCAGCAGCAAACAAACATGCCAAATATTAAAAATCAAAGGATTCCTCACTGGAGAAGCATTCAGTCTTTCTGCTCGCAAATTCCGCCATGTAAACAGTGAATCCGGTGCAAGCGCTGAGAGATGAGATGAGATTCTGATTGGTTTATTGCACGTTACGAGCAAAACACACCCATGACTCATTAAGAAAATAGGGACAACCCTTTTAGACCATGCCCAAAGTGTGACCATTTTCTTTTTAAAGGTCCCGTTCTTCGTGATTCCATCTTTCAAACTTTAGTTAGTGTGTAATGTTGCTGTTAGAGCATAAATAATACCTGTAAAATTATAAAGCTCAAAGTTCAATGCCAAGCGAGATATTTTATTTAACAGAAGTTCCCTTTCAAAGCCTACAGCGAACGGCCGGTTTGGACTACAGCAGGAAGTGCAGGGATGTAATGACGTCACTAGAACCGTTTGTTGACTAACCCTCAACCAACAAGAACACGCAAAAAAGGGGGCGTGGTCTTGTTGCTCTCCCACGTGGAGAAGAGCACGCATTCAGCGCTGTCATCACCCCGTTATGGTAAGAGGCGGGACCTTTCCGGGCAAAGTGCGCTAAGCTGCTGTCCAATCACAACACGGGAAGCACTGGCCCAATCAGAACTCGTTACGTATTTCTGAAGGAGGGACTTCATAGAACAAGGAAATCATCAGGCCGTTTTTAGGACAGAGAAAACAGCGCTGTACAGATAAGTCAATTGTGTGAAAAATACTGTGTTTTTTTTACACGCGACACATGAACTCATGTTATATTGCACACTGTAAACATAATAAAAGCTTCGAAAACCCGTGAAGAATGGGACCTTTAATGTTTTTGAAAGACGTCTCAAATGGTCACCAAGGCTGCATTTATTTGATCAAAATAAAAACTGTTTTTCTATTTGAGTATATGTTAAAATGTAATTTATCCCTGTGATGACAAAACTGAATTCTCAGCATCATTACTCCAGTCTTTGGTGTCACATGATCCTTTAGAAATACATGCGAAGGCTTTACATTTAAAGGCTGTCAGTATGATGATATTGTATGTTTCAGTGCCAATTGTTAAAAATGAAGTCTACATGAATACTTCTGAGATCACCAAGGGATTTGGTGTGGAAGTAAACTGCTGATTTCTGTAACAGAGCAGTATAACCGACACCTAAAAATAAGATATGATAGATGAAAAGTGTGTTGCTTCCCGCTGTGTTGAAGGCATTGGACTCCCATGGGCTGCAATATTCTCAGATGCTGAATATTAGCTGTATTTATATTGACTGCATGTAGCCTCACATGACATGAGATTGACATAAGCTGCTTACGACCTGTGAGACGGGAAAACGGCAAGAAAAAAAATGAAGCTGATATTCCTCTCCATCAAACCCAGTTATGTAATATACCCCTCCCCACACACACAATAATTTAGAGCCACACACCTCAAGGGAAGTGGTGATGTTGACGATTCATAAAAGTCTGACATTTTAATCAAACACTAAGGGACAACATTGTTCCTTTATTTGTTACCTGTGAAACGTTGATTGAGCTGAATCATTGTATGACCTTGAGAACCTGTTTAAAGGTGCAGTGTGTAATATTTATGAGGCTCTATTGACTGAAATTGAATACAATATACATAACTATGTTCTTTAGTGATGTATGAACTGGCATAATTTACTGTTATGCTTTTATTACCTTAGAATGAGCCAATTTTAATCTTCATACACTGTCCTCTTAGAATGAAATCGCCATCGCTTTGTGCCGTCATGTTTCTACAGTAGCCCTAAACGGAAAAACTTATCTTCAAAACGCTAGTCACTTTATACTCTCTACGACAATGATATTTGTGTCCTGTGTCAGACACCATAGCTTATTCGAAAGGTAGGGGTAAACGGTGGGCAATTGCAATTCACAGCCTCACCACTAGATGCATTTAAAATGCACCTTTAAGGAGATTTCTGCTACTGTAATTTTCTTGATTTATTTGCATGGATGAAGGTCATTAATCATTTCAAATCCGTGCATATTTAGTTGTGCTTATTTTCTATAGACTAGCCTCTGTGGAGAGTGTTTACTACGTCTGTTTGTTAGTGCAGATGCCTTGTAATGCATTATAGTTGGTAAGAGATTAACAAAAGCGGAGCATTTGTTAAAATGCGGAGCAATTGAACAAAGAATTTCAGAGGGACTGAGAAATCCCCAAGACTCAATCAGCAACACCTTAATTCCATCTGCCAACCTTACAATTTATACTCCAGCTGGCTGGGAAACGTGTCTTCCCATCCGTCGTTTCTGCTTCGTTCTCTGTGTCTCATTTTCGGCTTCTCCTGAGACATGCTCAGGGTGGGACGGAGTGGCGTATGATGGGAAAACAGCACAGCGGGCCAGTCACCATTTAGCGCCGCCTTCCTGCGTTATCAACCTCCCCGGCTCTCTCATGCCTCTAACAAGCTGCTAAATTCTGTCCCACATCCCTGCGGAGAGCCCACCTGAACATGGCCGCCGCGCCGCTCCCCGTGAGGATGTTTTATTAGATTCACAGCAGAGGAAAACCTGATTTAGCTCAACTGGTGGGTGGAGAGCAACAGCGTTCCCTCAGAGAATAAAATGCTTTTAATTATGGTGTCTTCAGATTACATCTCCCATTCACAATGCTTGAGATATTATAAATGTATAATTAATTTCTTCCTTGTTGTGTTTCTATTATTCACATATGAATTAGATGGTATTTCTTTTCCATGGTGTCTGTTGGTTTAATAAGGAAATAAGGTTGGTTAAAATAGGTAGAATCTACAGTCACTGTTTAATTTAACCCTCTAACTGTCACCATCCTGCTACAGGACGCTGGCCACTCTTTTTTGTTCATATCACATATTTTAGTAATAATCATAAATTAGGAATCCTTCGAAAGCTTACAAACTCAAAATTCATACCGCGAAATCCGTTTTGAAATTGGACATTGTGTGACCATTGAAACAATACTTTAAATTATTTTTAGGGGCTCCTGCCCTAGTGGCCATTGACAGGTTTCATATTACAAAATGTGTTTGAACTACTTTATTATCAAAACATATATAATCGGAAAGGTCTCAAGCTCCCATATTTTGTTATAGAACTGATTTTTGGACTGAAATGTTTAGTTACTACTGAAGAATGCATCAAAAAAGAAATCAATGGAATCTGTCACACAGGCGATTTATAATGCCAAAACAAAATCTCATGGGGACTTCAGTTTTTGTGATATCAATTTCAAATTTGGAGCACAACTTGGTTAGACATATGGCTTTGATTTTATAGTAATTTTATAGTAAAAATATTTAATAAAATATATATATTTTATATAAATAAATACAAATATTTAGTACATTTGATTTACAGTAAATTTAAATACTTTCATATTTTCATTACTTTTACTAGCCAAACTAGATGCACCCTAGCAGAAGCAAATATAATTTGCAGCCAGGGTAGTCTAGCAACTCTCTGTTGGCTTGAGAGCTGGAAAAAACAAGCAGACCAATCACATTTTTTATTGTAGGGCATTAATTTGTTTTTTGAGTAAGTTTCTGATAAGGTTCTTACTGTAAATATTTTATTAAAGGTGTATTTATTCTTTCTTTTAAAAAGTGCATTTCTTTGTGATTTTCAGCAGTTATTGTCTATGGGCCAGATTTCTGCTTGTTGTACATCAGATACAGATAAATTAACACAGTAGGTCTACATTACATCTTTTTGAATGCATTAATGAAAGAGTGATTGTGTGTGTGTGTGTGTGTGTGAATTACTCATACTGTCTCTATTCATTATGAAGCTGTGGCCTCTACTTACTTCAAAGATATTAAAATATATGCCTGTAACAGTTGAGTTTCTAGTCACAGGACTGCATTGACACTGCTATTCTGCGCTGCTCTCTGCGCACGATATTCACGTGATGTACGAGCTTCTGTCTCAGTGTTCGTTTGTCACAATATACCAGACATTAGTTCAACATAATACACATGTGATGGTCTAAAATCGCTTTAATATTCAAACTGGCAGGACTTAAAACCAACACGAATCTCATGGTAATGCGGATAAATAAATGGATGGAATGGATACGCCAAAATGAGTTTTGGCATGCAAATGCTACACAGTTTTCCGCGTGCATATGATACGCACTTTATGGCGTGCATATGACACACTCTTGGGTAGGGTTAGGGTGGTGGGGTGGGGGCTTCGTACGTATAATATGCCATAATGTGTGTACCATATGCATGCCAAAACTCATTTTGGCGTATACATTCCACGAGATTGCACACTTGTACTATTTATACGCATTTTTGTGAGATCTGGCTCCTTAAGGCACATACAAATAACAAAGCTTTGTGAGGACGCAGGTGAAAGACGTCTGCCTTCAGGGTGCGCGTGCTTAGTCAGAGATGCGACACGGCTCGGCTCTCTGTGTCACAGAAAAAAAGCTGTGCACTGAATGGATACGTTTTCTGTATTGTAGTTTTTGAATAGTGCCCAATCGCTTTAAATGTTCAATCTGGCAAGCCTTTAAACACATTTACATTTACTTGACAAACTTTATGAGTACAAAAGTGAAAATGATCTAGCTTCGAGGCTTGCGCGTGCCGTCGGTGTGTGTGTGTGTATGTGGTAGCGCGTAGGCTATAAGAACGGCAATTAACTTCTCTGTAAACTGTGTAAACCATGCAGTTACTAGAGCCTATTGATTCTGGGCATCCTTTAACAAAGATAACTACTCCTGCGTCTCTCTGTGTGCAAACTGCACTTGATGTGACTGATGGGGTGGAGTCATGTGACTAAAGCCTAAATAACCCACATGGGAAAAATAAGTTGGTTAGAGGTTCTGAATTTCGGTTTCAATTACAGGTCCTTCTCAAAAAATTAGCATATGTGATAAAAGTTCATTTTGATAAAAATTAAACTTTCATATATTTTAGATTCATTGCACACCAACAGAAATATTTCAGGTCTTTTTTTTGTTTTAATACTGATGATTTTGGCATATAGCTCATGAAAACCCAAAATTCCTATCTCAAAAAATTGGCATATCATGAAAAGGTTCTCTAAATGAGCTATTAACCTAATCACCTGAATCAACTAATTAACTCTAAACACCTGCAAAAGATTCCTGAGGCTTTTAAAAACTCCCAGCCTGGTTCATTACTCAAAACCACAATAATGGGTAAGACTGCCGACCCGACCCTGTCCAGAAGGCCATCATTGACACCCTCAAGCGAGGGGGTAAGACACAGAAAGAAATTTCTGAACAAATAGGCTGTTCCCAGAGTGCTGTATCAAGGCACCAGTGGGAAGTCTGTGAGAAGTCTGTGGGAAGGAAAAAGTGTGGCAAAAACATTGCACAACGAGAAGAGGTGACCAGACCCTGAGGAAGATTGTGGAGAAGGACCGATTCCAGACCTTGGGGGACCTGCGGAAGCAGTGGACTGAGTCTGGAGTAGAAACATCCAGAGCCACCGTGCACAGGCGTGTGCAGGAAATGGGCTACAGGTGCCGCATTCCCCAGGTCAAGACACATTTGGGCTACAGAGAAGCAGCACTGGACTGTTGCTCAGTGGTCCAAAGTAATTTTTTTGGGGGGGATGAAAGCAAATTTTGCATGTCATTCGGAAGTCAAGGTGCTAGAGTGTGGATGAAGACTGGGGAGAAGGAAATGCCAAAATGCCTGAAGTCCAATGTCAAGTACCCACAGTCAGTGATGGTCTGGGGTGCCATGTCAGCTGCTGGTGTTGGTCCACTGTGTTTTATCAAGGGCAGGGTCAATGCAGCTAGCTATCAGGAGATTTTGGAGCACTTCATGCTTCCATCTGCTGAAAAGCTTTATGGAGATGATGATTTCGTTTTTCAGCACAACCTGGCACCTGCTCACAGTGCCAAAACCACTGGCAAATGGTTTACTGACCATGGTATTACTGTGCTCAATTGGCCTGCCAACTCTCCTGACCTGAACCCCATAGAGAATCTGTGGGATATTGTGAAGAGAAAGTTGAGAGACGCAAGACCCAACACTCTGGATGAGCTTAAGGCCGCTATCGAAGCATCCTGGGCCTCCATAACACCTCAGCAGTGCCACAGGCTGATCGCCTCCATGCCACGCCACATTGAAGCAGTCATTTCTGCAAAAGGATTCCCGACCAAGTATTAAGTGCATAACTGAACATAATTATTTGAAGGTTGACTTTTTTTTTATTAAAAACACTTTTCTTTTATTGGTCGGATGAAATATGCACATTTTTTGAGATAGGAATTTGGGGTTTTCATGAGCTGTATGACAAAATCATCAGTATTAAAACAATAAAAGACCTGAAATATTTCAGTTGGTGTGCAATGAATCTAAAATATAAGAAAGTTTAATTTTTATCATTACATTATGGAAAATAATGAACTTTTATCACATATGCTAATTTTTTGAGAAGGACCTGTATTTTTCGATTAATCGTACAGCCCTAGTATAGAGTCAGTGGGCGGGCTTAACATAATAACAGCAGAGTTGTGAAGGTTTCGCGTGCTACATGTAAACAACAAGCTGGCAAACGGCTGTCTTTTGAATCGGCTTTGGCCGCGACTCTGGAAAACTTGGAGTTAAGCTTTCCTTTTTAGAAAAGAGCAAAGAGAGGCACTGAAGTCATTCTTTAAAAAGGAAGCTGTGTTCGGAGTTTTGCTGACCTGATACGGCAAAAATTTAATCTATCAACTAGCCGAGCTTCACCTTCTTTGTTGCTGGTTGGTTGTAGAGCTATCCTATTGTGTGCAGAGGGACTTTGAAAGACAATCGTTCATCCCAACCGCCAGATTAAGCCCTTCCAACGGTGTGTTTCCAGACCCAACCTCATTTTGATGTAGGTCTGGCTTGTCAGGCTATTTTTTCACAGTTAAGGAGTTTTAAGGAGTTTTTAGCCCCTAAATGTAACTGACATATTCATTAATAACTGAGATCCTGTACAAAAAAACAAAAAAGAATAGCTGTCACTTTAAACACATTTTTTTGATTAATTCTTGTCTGTATAGTATAGTATGGTAACTAACGTATTCAATCATGATACCAATCATCTTGTGGAATCACTGGTATACGTGTTTTTATAGTAATGCTGGATTGTAGGTATTTTAATTTAATTTAATTTAAAATAAATATTATTATTATTTAAAATTCTTTAAAAGTTATGTATGTGTCTCTAAATGGACCATGAGTCTGAAATAAAAGTTGATGATGATGATGATGATGATGATGATGATGATGATGATGATGATTTTCATTAAAATCACACAGTGTATTATTATTATTTTTATTATTATTATTATTATTATACGTATTAACTTTAATAATTAAATATTTTTAAATAGAAAATGCTAATAATACATTAATATGTCAACATTTGTCTCACATGTGGTTATGTTTATGTCTTTTTAAGGAATTTTTGAATCACTGAAGTGATTTCAGAAACATCTGAGACCTAATACTTAATACTTAAATAAAACATGACTAAAAACACAAATAAGTCTCCTAAGAAGAGCAACAGTGAGAAATAAAATATTGTCTCTGGGTTGCCCAGCATGGTGCATTTTAGATGCTTGGAAGTGTTTCTTATTTTTGGTTTTGTTGAATGTCAGAATTAAAATAGCTGCATATATTTGAACTCTACCATTTGTTTTTGGGAATAGGTTGTTTACCACTTTTAGCTGTGTTTACAGTGCCAAGAATGACCTCCATGCTTTGCTTGATTTTCTCTGCTGTCCCTGTAGGTTGAACTGATTTCATTTATGCCCCTTTACTAGAAGCAAATGGTGCGATCCTCTCCCTCACATATCGTGGACAGTGGTTCGTCCCTCTGGGTCAGTCATTAATAATGTGCAAGATGAGTCACCTGCAGCTGAGAGAGAACTGGCCCATAAACGCCTGGGCAACAAGACTGTCAAAAACCAAGCAATCTTTTCTAATATATGACCATGGCTACGCTCAACCAACACATTTCCCCATATCATTAATTAAGGGAATTAAGGTAAAGGAAATATTTATATAAATGCCTCCACTGTCTGTGGCTGCAGCTGATAGACCATTAATCAGTCTCCAGCCTTTGTGCAGTTCAGCACCATGAAAAGGGTCTTAAAGCAAACTCAAATTAGACTGCGTTTGAAGGACACAGATTGTACTTTACTCGTGAAGAGTCTAATTATATTGTTCACCAAACCGTTTGAATGATGGTTTGTCAGTCATTCTAAACAAGGATTGTTAAATACATGTTTTACATAATGAAATCCACATTCAGCTTTTGTTTAACACCGTCTGAAATGATCTTCACTTTATGCTAAAATCCTATTGAAATCCTTTTGAAATAAACTGCCCAAAGTATCTGGAATCAGAATGTACCTCTATTTTTACCCCATCCAGCAATAAAATAGGTTTCTTTGATATGAACCTGTTCGGATTCCCCAGGCTAACACCAAACTGGCTATTAATCAGTTACACACACGTCTGTGGGGCTTTTTCCCAGACGTTCCATTTTATTAAAGCTCGGGATGAAAGAAGCACTTTCGCCTGAGTTCTTTGATGAAATGCCGAGGGGTCACGGGGCAGGAGGATTCAACATTATCTCTTTACATTCTTCTATTAACTTTCATTCCAGTTGGATATTTATTAACGCAAGAGAGATAAGGGCTTCACAGTGAGGATTTTTCATCACTTAAGGCAAATGGGCCGTAGGGCAATCTGTCTGAAGTCGAAGAAGTTTCTATGACCTTTTCTCAACCTCCATGAGGGATTTTCCATTGTTTTTTCATTGAAAGACTTTAGAGTCTTGTTTTGTTTTAACACTTCATGTATGTTTCTGTGCAGTGCTTTTGACTGGGGGCTGTTAATACAGAGAAGTGATTGTTTGTGCTTCTGTATCTCTGCTGCCCCTCACAGGACAGAACCTGCAACAGCATGTTTTTCTTTCTTGTTGTTGTAGTTGTTGTTGTTGCTTTTTACTGCTCTACTCTGTTCTCTCTTCCTCTCTCATTTGTGTGTGGGGGTATGTTCAGAATATGACTCAGCATGTCTCTTTATGGTCAGTAAATCATGCCTGTCTGTTCAGATTAACTGGGTTATATTAGACTGTAGTACTCTAGTGGGGAATCATTCCCATTACACACACACACAGGCACATACTATATTAACCCATTTACTTGCACGCGCAAATCCACTTATGGACCAAGAGGGGTAAACAGCAAATCACAATTAAATCTTTTATTAGTTTGAACTATATTGATTCATGTCTGATATTCATCAGTGGTGGGTGAAGTACACTCACCTAAATGATTATTAGGAACACCTGTTCAATTTCTCATCAATGCAATTATCTAATCAACCAATCAAATGGCAGTTGCTTCAATGCATTTAGGAGTGTGGTCCTGGTCAAGACAATCTCCAGAACTCCAAACTGAATGTCAGAATGGGAAAGAAAGGTGATTTAAGTTATTTTTAGCCGGTCTGAGTATTTCAAAATCTGCTCAGTTACTGGGATTTTCACGCACAACAAATTCTAGGGTTTACAAAGAATAGTGTGAAAAGGGAAAAACATCCAGTATGCGGCAGTCCTGTGGGCGAAAATGCTTTGTTGATGCTAGAGGTCAGAGGAGAATGGGCCGACTGATTCAAGCTGATAGAAGAGCAACTTTGACTGAAATAACCACTTGTTACAACCGAGGTATGCAGCAAAGCATTTGTGAAGCCACAACACACACAACCTTGAGGCAGATGGGCTACAACCTCAGAAGACCCCACCGGGTACCACTCACCTCCACTACAAATAGGAAAAAGAGTGTACAATTTGCATGAACTCACTAAATTGGACGGTTGAAAACTGGAAAAATGTTGCCTGGTCTGATGAGTCTCAATTTCTTTTGAGACATTCAGATGGTAGAGTCAGAATATTGGCATAAACAGTATGAGAACATGGATCGATCATGCCTTGTTAACACTGTGCAGGCTGCTGGCGGTGGTGTAATGGTGTGGGGATGTTTTCTTGGCACACTTTAGGCCTCTTAGTGCCAAATGGGCA
This sequence comes from Pseudorasbora parva, assembly GCF_024679245.1. Lineage (NCBI taxonomy): Eukaryota > Metazoa > Chordata > Actinopteri > Cypriniformes > Gobionidae > Pseudorasbora > Pseudorasbora parva. Next base: position 28,502,617 of record NC_090187.1, read on the forward strand.
TTGTTTAAATGCCAAAGGCCACCTGAGTATTGTTTCTTATCATGTCCATCCCTTTATGACCACCATGTACCCATCCTCTGATGGCTACTTCCAGCAGGATAATGCACCATGTCAGAAAGCTTGAATCATTTCAAATTGGTTTCTTGAACATGACAATGAGTTCACTGTACTAAAATGGCCCCCACAGTCACCAGATCTCAACCCAATAGAGCATCTTTGGGATGTGGTAGAATGGGAGCTTCGTGCCCTGGATGTGCATCCCACAAATCTCCATCAACTGCAAGATGCTATTCTATCAATATGGGCCAACATTTCTAAAGAATGCTTTCAGCACCTTGAATCATTGCCAGGTAGAATTAAGTCAGTTCTTAAGGCGAAAAGGGGTCAAACACAGTATTAGTATGGTGATCCTAATAATCCTAGATAGTATGTAAGCCAAGCAGTATGACTGAATTCATAATATTCATAAAACAGTTTGACGATTACCTGGAAGACTTACTACTCCCTAGTTAAGTAGTCAGGGCACTGATCAGAGAGCCGCCTGTCTCAATTGCAACATTTTTGGTCCCACAATGCGCCACGAAAGCCAGAGAACATCAATGATCACTATGTTCCCTTAACAGAAATTGTAATGCACGAAACGTGAAATGAAAAATGTGAAAAAAAATGTGAAAAACGTGTTTTCGTGAAACACGAAAAATGTGGGCCAACTCACACAAGAGATAGATGTTTTGAAAAAAACTAAAATTGTTATTTAATATTTTATTCATAATATGTTATTTTCATTTTTGATATATCTTTAGACAAGTACTAAATAGATAACATGTATAATGTTATGGCTATTGCATATGTATTTACCATAATGTACTTTAAATAACATTCAAAATAAAATCTCTGCTGTTGTTCATAAATACCAGTAGTGACGTACAACAAGGATGTCGTCATGTCATCATCAGTGTCACAGTTTGCCAAAATCCATACTGTCCTTTCCAGTGCCCAAATTCATGTACACAATATTCTGATTTACCACCTAGGAAGCTGTTCGAAACATACCCACTTATTCGATGGATACTTTACTGTTCTATTCGGCGACAGGAAAGGATTTGTAAATGGAGGTGAAAAATGGCAATGACAACATGGCAAATGTAGTACATCCGTATTTATGCATTCATACTATATAGAACTGTCAGAAAGTAAGTTTCAAACCAAATGAAATAAGGCACCTATACAGTATGTGATTTTGGATGCAGCAGTTGATACAGCAGTTATCATGATAAAATATTACTAAAGTAGATGTATCATTTTTTGAGCTGGGTAAGTACCAAAGTATCATATTAAAAGTATTTGGTACTTATTATGAGCTGGAGAAATGCATTTACTTGCTGATTTGATCAATGAATCAGTGTGTGCTGCATTCAGAACAGTTAAATTCATTCAATGTTATTTTATGAATCTAACTGATTAATTCCAAAAATAATTGACTGAATGATTCGTTGAAGAAGCTGACAAAACAATGTGGGCCATCAATTTCTTTACTTCATATTTAGTTTTTCTGGAGCATATTGGAATAAAATGTCAAACATTACCTTTTGGAGCATAATAATGAAGAAAAAGTTAACCAAAATAATGAAAATAATCTGATACTTGAAAAATGTACAAAATGTGGTTGTGGATGTTTTGATAATATTTATAACAATCTTATTTCTGGACATCTTGCTCATTGAATATATATATATATATGGCCAACTCACCTCGATACTCTGGATTTGATTGCGCAGCTTGGAGCCTGGAGCCCAGCACGCCAAATATGCATACATTTTATTCTATCTGATTATTTTTAAGTGTGAATTTGTGAACCCTATAAGTAAGAGTGATGCTTGGCTTAGCAATTAGTAACCTAAAAGTAGATAATCTATTTAAACTAATATAATTTAAATCTGAGTATTTATAAGTTCAGGTAAGGCAGTCACAGAGGGTAAACAGAAAAAATGCTACAAAGCAAGTGGATTATCTATTTTTTTTTTTTTTTTTTTTTAGTTTTTTTTTTTATCATATGAGTATTTTTGTCCTCCTAAAAGTCATAAAAACCTCACTGGCCTTGATAAAAAGTTTTTGAAGAGTTGAAGGAGCTCTGACTTCTGAAAAAGAGATGAGAGGAGCACATTTTGATGGATAACTCCAATATGCACTAAACATCCAGGGATCAAATGTGCAGATGAAAACACCAGCAAAACGAAAGAGAAATATCTTTGGCATAGCCTATAGGGGAGAGTAAAAACAGTGGGTCAAATTTATTCATTTGTGTGTTTTTGTAGCTTAAAAGAGAGAGAAAAAGAAAAAGAAAAAAAACAAGTGAGCTAGAGAAGAGGCAGCCAATGGATTAGACACAGACACACACACACACACACACACACACACACACACACACACACTATGTGTGATTATAAATCAAGTGTGTGTCAGGCTGCTCTCTATGATTCTGATGCAGCAGCAAAAATGCGGCTCCCGCTGCTCAATTCTGACGGGAAGTTTGCTCCGAGTGATCTGGAATGTTGGAGGGGGGAATTAACATTGAAATGATTCTGCTGACAGTTTCACACTATCTACTGCACATTCCCTCACAAACAGGCTGCATGAATCCTAATGACATGCCAAGCAAACCTCTCAAATACCCTCTGGATACGGTCTGAAGTCACATGAATGCATAAGCAGGAACAGCTCGCATGAACCCGCATTAGATGGCCACATATAGCTATGTGCATGTACAGTATGTGTGCATTTGTAAGCTCACCAAATTGCAGCAGGCAGAGATAAAACATATAGGCACAAGCAAACACAAATGCACACAGGAAACGTTCAACATCGAAGTGCACTTTAAGACATGAAAAAGACGAAGACCACTGTGTATTGAGTGTTCTCCTTTTCTCTACAGGTATGGTGAATAATAGGCCACTGTTTGCAGGACTGAGGCTATGTTCGGAGTAACACTACATAATCTGCAGTATTCAACAGACCACACTGTAGGGAATAATGTGTCCCATAATTCAATGCACTCAACTAGAACTGTTATTTAAGTATAATTTAAATTAAAGCATTTTTTAAATTATTTTTTGAAGGGAACTCCATGCTGTGTAGAGATGGATATTGTGAGAATCGAGGAAGGGGAATTAGAGGACTCTCCCCTTCTTTCCCCTGCTTACGAGGAGCTGGTGGAGGTTGTTACTTGAGGTTGTTACAATATCGATCGGCTGGCCGAGAAGCAGGAAGCTCATCATAAGAGTAAATCATACAAGCCTACACGTCAAGTAAATATCTACCTTCACGTCAGGGCCGCCTGAGATATCAACCTCCTGGAAAAGGCCATACCTTTCACATATACAGCCCTCGAACTATGCCTCGATCGTGAGGATGAAATCAGAGATACGCTATGCGATAACTATAAAAATAATGATAAAGATATAGTTCTACCAGAAAGACTCGAGAGACCAGATGAAGTACGATGAAGTAACAAATTTATAAACAGACCAGCAAGTATTATATTTAGAGGTTGTTTGGCGTAGGTCCCGTCCGTAGCTCTCGTCTCGAGGGTAACAGACTCTATATTTTCTGCCTGAAGATGAAGGCAAGGGCACAGAGGTGTAGAAAGGGACCGTCCTGGTGGTGATGGGGAGGATGGAGGTAAATGTTGGCATCAGCATCTGTAAACTCAGACATGTGTAAGTATCAATACTCCGAAAATTAGGACATGATTGGTGCTTTTGGATAAGTGCACAGAAATAAATCTTCTCACTGCACGCATGAGTTCTCATTCGCGTCTTCTGGCGAATATACCCGGGTGATGATGACGGCGAAAATGACTGGTGATACGGCAGCACTGGCATGCATTGAAACCAGTTTACAAAGAGAAAGCGTTTTGCCCACGTTTTTCTTTTATTATCGGTGTTGTAGTGTATCACTGAGGAGCCAGCACGTGTAACTTATCCATCAACAGAAACATACATAAAGCATTATTTTCAACCCATATTAAAGATGCGTCATCAGATGTGAGATGAACCACGGTGCAAGTGCGTGGCAGCACTGTGGCAAGCAGCGGGGCGAGGGACCGTGAGAGCGGGCCGGTGACGAGTGCTAATGAGTGCCAGCTGCGCGCCACACCGGTCTTGTCTCGCGGCCGAGTGACGGGAGCATAAAAGGAGGAGCGAAGGCAGTGGAAGACGAGAGAGGACCAGGCCTGGATTTTATGTTACGTTTTGTTTACATTTTGTGGTGTGTGTGCGGGCAGTCGTCCGTGAGGGGCTGCCCGCGTTACTTTCATTTTGTTTATTTATTTAATTAAAGTTTGATGAATGTTCGCTGGTTCCCGCCTCCTTCCTTCCCATCTAAGAACCCTGTTACAGGCACCTTTTACACGGCACCCTTGCTCACGTGCGCCACCCCGGTTGGGAAACACTGGGTTAGTTCACCAAAAAATGAAAATTATGTTATTAATGACTTACCCTACTGTCATTCCACACCCGTAAGACCTCCATTCATCTTCGGAACACAGGTTAAGATATGTTATATTTAGTCCGAGAGCTTTCTGTTTCTCCATTGAATGTAGGTCTTACTGGTGTGGAACGACATTAGGGTTAGTCATTAATGATATAATTAAAAATTTTAGGTGAACTAACCCTTTAAGGGGGCATCTTCTCTTAAGGCCCCAACCCTGCCCAAACCCTGTAGAACTACATCATTTTAGGTGGGCAAAGCTTACATGGCAGCGGGTCAGGCTGGTGCATGCCTTCACACTATATCCATCCTTTAGGTGTACCAGGCCGACCTGATTAGGGACTTGGGGGAAGACGAGAAGGTCAGGCCTCAAAGGATTAAGGAGCTGCATTGGGCCATGGACTGCCTCCACAGCCCATCAAGGAGACCGCCTGTACCATCGGCTGCTCAATGTCAGATCTGGTGGCCACAGAGTGTCATCTCTGATTAAACATCTCAGGCATCAAGGGATAAAAATGTATGAACATTTCTCCATGATGCCTGCTATCTCCTCCTGGCCTCCTGGCCTCTTTGGCACTGCTGTCAGCTCGGTTGTCGAGAGGTTTTAGGGGGCATCAGTGTGCATAGTTTTAGAGGTTTATCCCTTGCTGTTCCCATGTCTAATGCAGCAACATGACATCATGACTTTGTGTGAACATACACGCCACTTTTCTAAAGCCAAGTGAGTCATGGGAGAAAGTCATGTGGTCAGATGAGACCAAAATAGAACTTTTTGGTCATAATTCCAATAAACGTGTTTGGAGGAATAATAATAATGAGTACCATCCCAAGAACACCATCCATACTGTGAAGCATTGGGGTGGTAGCATCATGCTTCTGTGGACACACCGGGGTTGGCACAGAGGTCCAAGCCGCTCCAAGGCCGCAATGCAAGACGGAACAGCGGCGCAGCTGAGAAGCATGGGAGTCATGGGAGAGACTTTTCTCCCATGACTCCTATGGATCATCCAAATGGTCACTGGCAAACTTAAGACAGGCCTGGACATGTGCTGGTTTAAGCAGGGGAACCTTCCGTGCCATGCATGATTTCAAACCATGACGTCTTAGTGTATTACCAACAGTAACCTTGGAAACTGTGGTCCCAGCTCTTTTCAGGTCATTGACCAGCTCCTCCCATGTAGTTCTGGGCTAATTTCTCACCTTTTTTAGGATCATTGAGACTCCACGATGTGGGATGAATAAATATAGTAATAATAATTTAAACATTAAAGATATTTTTACCCATTTTTTTATTTTATTTACGAAATAGTAACTGGTACTTGAAGAGGACTTTTGACAACATAGAGCACACAATTGTTTGAAATTTTTATCGTTAGTTAAATAGTTAAAAATAATAATATATAGTATACAATACACACTTTGCAGTATTTAGTAAATAGTGAGATACCATCCCATGCTAAGCATATCTGAGGCTATATATTTATGTTTTATATCTCGTTTATGTCTTATCTGTAGTCGTGACACTCTTGCATTTAATGCTTTAAAGCCTATTATATTTTGGGAATTAATTTCCATACATGCACATACAGACTAATCAAATGGATGAGTAACAGAACTTTGTGAAAAAACTAAATAGTAGCCACAAGAGTTTTACCCAAAGTTTGACATCATAAACTCAATGAAGTCAATTCTTCATATTTTTGACCTCTCTTTCTTTCTCACTTAAATTTCCCCAAATCTATATGTTCCCCTCTAAAGGTTTTACAATCGCTGAAAAGGGAATGCATTTTGGTGGGTCAGCTTCTGTTGGTTTTTTTGCTGATTCAACATCTGTGGTTCACAGCCGGCTAGCTTTGGGAGTTTAATTTCCCACCTTTTCCTTTCCTTCCTTAATGTAAGGCCAGTCATTAATTGAGAATGAAGCACCGCTTTACACTACGGTGTAATTACGCCAGATTGGAAAAGAAACTGATCAGGCATGTTGCTTATTAGTTAACCTGAGAAAATTAAACAACACCAATTAATAGGCCACAAAACAGATTGGGTTGCAACTTCCACTACAGGATATTGCATTATTCCCAGCTGTGTGATAATATGGACTTATGTATAAGCGTCTACTGTTTTTGAAACATATGGAGTTTGTTATGAGAGCATATGTGCCTACAAATAGCTTTAAATAAAAACTTAAAGGGTCATTGCTGCTAAAAGCACATTTATACAAAGTAAATTTGTTTGTGAGATATTTTTTAATATGAATATGTTGGATATGTTGGAAATGTTTTTTTTTATTTTTTATTTTTTTTTATTTTTATCACAATATAACCAATTATTTTATTTCATAGTTGTTTTTACTAATCAGAATGATTCAAACTAATCATGTTTTGGGGAATAAATATCAAAATAATTATTTTAAAAATCTGTTCATTTTGGTGAGGAAAGTAAGAGCAGCATACACACGCAAGTATCAGTAATGAATTCTAAGAATTATATAATGTTTTTCATTATTTGGTTTGTCTCTACAAATTATAAAATAATACATTCAAATTCTCAAACCCTCAATAAGCAATGACTAACTTCAGCTTATTTTCATCCTGCTAGGTTTCGTTCTGTTCATTTTTTAGTTAAATTGACAGTCTTTAAAATTCGCTTTAACTGTTCAATGGAAAACACTATTCAACCTTTCCATGGCACAAGCTTATATTCAAATGTTATTCACACAAAGAAGAAAAAAAATATTTTTAAAAACTGTTTACTGAAAGGTTCTTGGAGGAACCAAAACAGTTTTTTTCTATTGCATAGCTGCGCAAATCCCATTTATTTTGAAACCTTTATTTTGAAGAATGCAAATCAAGTTAAAGTGTCTGACCAGAATAAAAGACACAGAAAAAATTATTTAAAAAAACGTCATAACTTTTAATAGAAATACATCCTCAAATTTCACACCAAGAATATTAATTTGGTATAGAGTGCATAAGGTATTACATAAGAGGATTTCAAAACCTAAAATCCTTAGCATAATCAAATTTGGCTTATGGTCAGGGAATGCCTCTTTTTAACCTAAAATGTCAGTGTCATAAACTTTGCTGTTTTATGTCGGACGATTGTAAGTGTCTTTGTGCTTTGTGGAGCCCGTTTTGATTGCGCAAATGGTTCTCATATTTCTCAGAAGCAGAGAGGTGGACACATTATGATTAGGTGTGTGGTGATGGGCCCTCCAGGCCGGCAGAGGGGAAAGATCTCTCTGCTTGGCTAAACAGCAGATTTATGAAGCATCCTTTCGAAGAGCCTGTGCAGGTGAACAGAGGCCGTTACAGTGCAGCTCCTCCATTAGACGGCCATTAGAGTCTGTCTCACACCTAATGAAGTGCAGTAGGCTGCTATACAGATTCAGCACTTTGTGTTAAACAGCCACAATGAAACCAATATAGTACTGATATTGACTTTCACTGTAGTTTGTTTAAAGTTGCACTTATTATCTTGCAGCTTAAGAAGATAAGCCCTAAGCTGTATTGTGTATGTATTATATTTGGCAATGTGTTACAAACTTTTTAACCCTTCGGGTCTTTAGTGACCCAGGACATCATTCACTACCCTCCCATACATGTATTTTTTTTAAAGTTAGACATCATTCTTCTAAATATTCCTCAATGAATTCATTATAAAGGAAAAAATAATATATCTATAAAAGAAAGCAGCTTCTAGGGTCGCTAATGACCCAAAGTGTGTAACAGTGTATTTTTTTCTGCACAACAATGATTGAATCTTTGATGACTGAATAAGTGCAATTGACCTTTATTCCACAATGTGGCAATGTCTGATACACAATGATGAAGTGATGTTTCACTCATAGTTACTGCAGGCAGAAAACAAAAGAATAGGAAGTATTATCGGCAAAACTTGAAATGGCTCAGAGATTTACTGAACACAAACAATTATTACTGTCACTGTCACTTGATGGTGGTTCTGATGAAGAATCTGTCAGCGGTCAAAATATTGATTTTGAGGATGTTGAAAATTATAGTTTTGAGAATATGTCTGAGATTGTGAATATGAGCCAGATGCTGAATGTACTTGGAAATGAGCTCTGATGAGGACAGTGATGATGGTATAAAATATCTGCTTAAACTGAGTCCTTCCAAAATCCAAAAGGTAACAAAATATGCTTTATTTTATTCTTCTATAATTGTTTCTCTAATATCAGAAGAGTTTTATATTATTGCGTCAGGCAGAGATCCATGTTAGATATGCTCTCTAACAAATGTGTAATAATAATTGGCAAAACATTCATGCATTTAAGGATTAACACATTTTTTATAATATTTGAATAAAGGGTTAAGATGTCAGTTGTTCCAGGCCGGACATCATACTTGGCCATTCTTTGCTTTAAATTTAAATTTAAGATCAGGACGATCACCTGCAGGTGGATGTGAGTTTAGATTGTGTCCCTTCGATAGAACAATATATGAGAACATCTCAACCTATACTGCCTGCAGTATGTGTGATTTACTGTTCAGGAGAGGATGTAGACTGCCGCAGGAGATGACGCATCCTTTTTTATGGGAATGTGGGAATAGATATTGCAAAAAAAGTGTTAGACTTTTATGTTATGCATACGATTTGGATGTAATTTGTAATATTAAACAAACTGTACTTCTGTGTGTGATTATTTTACATTTAAAAAAAAAGTGTAATCTTATTTAAAATTATTTATGTGAGGAAATCAAGAGAGGTTGTGATTGCTCAAACATATGATAAGCATTGCGGTTTTTAGAATTGCCTACACACTTAAAGTGTTTCTTGGAGTGCCCACTCAGTGGAACCATTCTCTCATATACCTAATCTTCAGACCAAGTCTGCAAAACTGCAAGCACATTATTTGCTTTACACTTGCAATCTTGCAATCATAAAACAAACTTTTTGCTAAATGCTAAAGTTTTCTACATTAGACACATCATTCAAAATGAACAGCTCTTGTGTTTAATTTGAGAAACACTGGCATTTAAATGCCACAATCATTTACCGATTACCTACACCCAGTGAACGTGTGAAAATGCTTAGACATAAATTGTTCTCTAAGAAATTAAAACTCATTGTTTTGAGACAGAAATAATATATTTCGTACACCCTTGCATTTCTGCTTATAGTGTTAAATACCTAATTTAATCACTAATTTGATACATTTTTCATCCTTGTAATTCTGTTTTTTTTGTAAATATATACTGAAAAATACATGCAGGTATACACTATAGTGCTTTTTACCTACAAACAAATTGTTTCAGAGTGACTTCCTATATCTCTTGGAAAGCAGCCCTAACAAGCCAAAAGTGTCATTATTCAGCTCAAGTCAGTTCAGTGTTGATTCAGTTCAGCTTAATAACTGTAAAATGCATCAACTGTGCAACAATCATACTGTGCATACTGTATACATTGTATTTGTGCACATATTACATGTATGGCCACAAATATACCGCATGTACAGTGACACACACTGCATGTGACGAACTCCGTACACTCCACTGCACACTGAATAACACTGTTTCAAGAAAGCCATAGTTTCAGAAATTGTGTATAAGCATGCTTTACTAATAATAGCATAGTGAATAATTGATTTAGATTATTATTGTGGTAGATTTATTACAGAGATAATACACAACAGTTTTGTTGTTGCTGTTTTTATTTTATTTTTTATTTTAATTACAAACGGTTTGGTACCAATTATATTTTGTGGAAATTGTTTCCTATTTTTGAAACTATGGCTAATTTTGAACTTTGGCTCATTGAAACCATTTTAACTCTTCTAAATTTTATTTTTTAGTAACTCTATACACAATCATTAAATGATTACCCAAACCCGGATATGAAAAATGTATATTGTGTATTTTGCATATTTAGTATGCAGTGGAGCACACAGGCGTTTATGCTACACTGTACATATAGTACATATGCCACATTATGAACTTTAAAGTTATTGAACTAAAATAAATCAACACTGAACTGACTTCAGCTGTAAATTGACATGTTTGGCTCGTTAGAGCTCCTTTACAACAGAATTTAAATATGTTACTATTGTGAAGCTGCTTTAAAACAATCTTTATTGTATAAAGCGCTATTGAAATAAAGGTGACTTGACTTGACATGCATATTCAGTATATTTATAAAACATATAACAAAAAAACAGAAATGCAAGGGTGAAAAAAATTATTTATTTCTAAAAACATTGAGTTTTGATTTATAATTTGTGCGTGTGTGTGTGTGTGTGTGTGTGTGTGTGTGTGTGTGTGTGTGTGTGTGTGTGTGTGTGTGTGTGTGTGTGTGTGTGTGTGTGTGTGTGTGTGTGTGTGTGTGTGTGTGTGTGTGTGTGCGTGTGTGCGCGTTTAAGAATTTTATTAAACAATGATGCATTAACTTGATGAAAGTAAAGACTTTTATAATGTTTTAAAAACATTTCTGTTTCAAGGAAATAATTTTTGTTTGAACATTCTATTCATCAAAAAATAAAATGAAATGTTTATTGAGCACCAAATAAAGCAGATTGGAATATTTTTTGAAGGATCATGTGACACTGAAGACTAGAGTAATGATGCTGGTTATTTTTTTATTATTATTATTACATTTTACAATATCTTATGACATTTTAAATTGCAATAATATTTCACAATATCACTGTATTTGTATCAAACAAATGCAGTCTCAGTGAGCATAGGTGACATAAGAGAAAAAACATTAAAAAGTCTTTCGAATGGTAATGTATAGTGCCTCTCAAAGTTTTGGACATTTTCTTGGATAAATGTGTTTCTCATCATCTTAAAAACATTTTGATTGTACGGAATGTATGAAATCAGTGGCAAATATTACATATGCATAAATAATAATAAAAAACTGTACTTTTGTCTGAATTACAAACTTGTAATAAACCTCTATAAAATATGTAGAAGAGTTAAAATAGTTTTTATTTGAAAGTATCTGTGCCAGCTCGTCCAGCTTCTTTGTTTCTTTACTCACCGAGCAGATCCATTACTGCAATATTGTTTATCCGGCTGAGCTCTTGCCACACTGCGGATGTGCAGGCAGCACTCGACTCTCAGGCACTGAAATCAGTCCGTGAGCAACTCAAGAGTTACGAGGATTTTTAGGATGTTCTCTAAATGCCATAAAATACAGCAAGAAATCAATTTGTGGACCACAAATTCAACAACTGCCTGTTCTGCAACTTCATGCTCCACCACAATGAAATTAGGCCTTTCCCGAGACGCTTCTCATCTGGACTGTAGTTATTTCACGCCTAGGTTACTGTAACTTCCTCCCCGGTCCACCTGCATCTGTCATATTCCGCCTCAAACACATCCAAACACTGCTGCTTGACCTTATTTTTGGCCTTCTGATGCCCCCGTGATGCACCTCTGCTTGGGTCTCTTCAGTGTCTGCCAATAACTCTGAATAAAATTCAAGACACACTCATTCTTGGCATATGCTGGACTTCTACTGCCCTCATCAAACCACACTCACCCTGCCAGGCTGCTACGATCGGCCACTATCAGTTGCCAAGCTCCTCGATTCTCTACGTGAAGCATTCCCATTTTTCCAGATCCAAATTCTCTATCCTTGTTTTTATCCTTATTTGAACCACATAACTATTCCAATATTCTATTTTGCTTTCATTTAAAATGTTACTGACAAGAAGATAAAAATTTCATATAATGCATTTTTTTTTACATAATATGGCTGCGGTTATTGAAGTACACACATCTATACTGTTGTGCTTGGCACTGTGCTTGATGCTAGACAGTTACTTGCTCTAGATGGTGTGGTGTACCCCAAATAAACAAACATTATACTTTAATGGGTGAATAAAAGATGAAGCCATGGATGATTGAATTGTAATAAAACTCTAGACACTGAGCCAATGTGTAGTTGCGTCAGACAGCCAGCAGATGGCAGCAGAAGTTAAGTCGTGACTATTCAGTCTCCAGTGTGACAGTCATCATCATCATCATCATCATTACTAAGAGGACAGTCAGGAGTCGCGTTTGTCAGTAAAATCAATGGTTTAAGAGGTTCAAAGCTCTATTAACTAGATTAAAGAATATAAAAATAGAAAATCAACATGATTAATTTTTTTACTTGCAGTTGCATGGATGTCTCTGTATATTGTTATCTGAATATGAGAAATGGGTCGGTGAGATAATAATAAATAAAGAATGGTCATTAAAAGGAGTGATATTTTGAAAAATGCTGTTGTCTAAATCGTTTGGCATCCTATTTTAACATTAAGCCTATTTCTTTAAGGAGACAAAAAAACAACCAGTGAAGCAATTTGATTTCAAAATATTACTTTATAAGAGCTGCAAATGTCTGCAAAAATAAAAGTCGTTTTGGTGTAATCAACATGTAGGGAGCCATTTTATACTCATGGACAAGAAAATATAAAATGGGATGTACTACTGTAGTGTTGATGGGGGTCAACCCTCAGCATTGAGGTGGGGTGGGGAAGTGTATATTCAGTATAGATAAAGTATAAGGGAAAATATTGTGTGTATTAAAATATAAAGTAGATAATTAGATAGATAGATAGATAGATAGATAGATAGATAGATAGATAGATAGATAGATAGATAGATAGATAGATAGATAGATAGATAGATAGATAGATAGATAGATAGATAGATAGATAGATAGATAGATAGATAGATAGATAGATAGATAGATAGATAGATAGATAGATAGATAGATAGATAGATAGATAGATAGATAGATAGATAGGCAGGCAGGCAGGCAGGCAGGCAGGCAGGCTGGCTGGCTGGCTGGCTGGCTGGCTGGCTGGCTGGCTGGCTGGCTGGCTGACTGACTGACTGACTGACTGCCAGTTTTCTGTATTGATCACTTTCATGGCCACGGGTGTATGAAATCAAGCACCTAGACATGCAGACACTTCTACAAACATTTGTGAAAGAACAGGTCGCTCTCAGGAGCTCAATGAATGTAAGCGTGGTACTGTTACAGCTTGTCACCTGTGCAATAAGTCCATTCGTGAATTTTTTTTCACTACTAAATACTCCACGGTTAACTGTTAGTGGTATTATAAAAAAGTGGAAGCAATTGGGAAAAACAGAAACTCAGCCACAAAGTGGTAGGCCATGTAAAATCACAGAGTGGGGACTCTGCATATGCAGACTCAGCATATGTGGTACCTATCATGGTACCACATATGCAGTCAATAGCTACAGACCTTTAAACTTTGTGTGGCCTTTAGATTAGCTCAAGAATAGTGCGTAGAGGTATTCATTGAATGGGTTTCCATGGCTGAGCAGCTGCATCCAAGCCTTACATTGCCAAGTGCAATGCAAAGCGACGGATGCAGTGGTGTAAAGCATGCTGCCACTGGACTTTATGCAGAGGAGATGTGTTCTCTGGAGTGATGATTCACACTTCTCTGTCTAGCAATCCAATGGATGAGTCTGGGTTTGGCGGTTGCCAGGAGAACGGTACTTGCCTGACTGCATTGTGCCAAGTGAAAAGTTTGGTGGAGGGGGTATTATGGTGTAGGGTTGTTTTTCAGGGGTTGGGCATGGCACCTTACTTCCAGTGAAATGAACTCTTAATGGTTCAGCATACCAAGACATGTTAGACAATTTCTGCCGCCAACATTGTGGGAACAGTTTGGCGATGGCCCCTTCCTGTTCCAACATGACTGCCCACCAGTGCACAAAGCAAGGTCCATAAAGACATGGATGAGCAAGTTTGGTGTGGAGGAACTTGACTGACCTGCACAGAGTCCTGACCTCAATAGTACACCTTTGGATATATATTTCGCCTTTAGAACTGCCTTAATTCTACATTTCATTGATTCAATAAGGTGCTGAAAGCATTCTTTAGAAATATTGGCCCATAATGATAGGATAGCATCTTGCAGTTGATGGAGATTTGTGGGATGCACATCCAGGGCGCAAAGCTCCCGTTCCACCACATCCCAAAGATGCTCTATTGGGTTAAGATCTGGTGACTGTGGGGGCCATTTTAGTACAGTGAACTCATTCTTGTCATGTTCAAGAAACCAATTTGGAATCAGTTGGCCCATTCTCCTCTGAACTTTAGCATCATCAAGGCATTTTTGCAAACAGTTTTTTCCCTTTTCACACCATCCTTTTAAACCCTAGAAATAGTTGTGCATGAAAATCCCAGTAACTGAGCAGATTATGAAATACTCAGACCAGCCCGTCTGGCACCAACAACCATGCCACGCTCAAAATAACTTAAATCACCTTTCTTTTCCATTCTGACATTCAGATTTGAGCTCTGGAGATTGTCTTGACCAGGGCCACACCCCTAAATGCATTGAAGCAACTGCCATGTGATTGGTTGATTAGATAATTGCATTAATGAGAAATTGAACAGGTGTTCCTAATAATCCTTTAGGTGTGTGTGTGTGTGTGTGTGTGTGTGTGTGTGTGTGTGTGTGTGTGTGTGTGTGTGTGTGTGTGTGTGTGTGTGTGTGTGTGTGTGTGTGTGTGTGTGTGTGTGTGGTGTGTGTGTGTGTGTGTGTGTGTGTGTGTGTGTGTGTGTGTGTGTGTGTGTGTGTGTGTGTGTGGTGTGTGTGTGTGTGTGTGTTGTGTGTGTGTGTGTGTGTGTGTGTGTGTGTGTGTGTGTGTGTGTGTGTGTGTGTGTGTGTGTGTGTGTGTGTGTGTGCGTGCGCGCGTGCGTGCGTGCGTGACATAATTGCCGTTTTACACTGAATGTGAATTCTGGTCTGGAGATGAATGATTAAGATCTGATATATATATATAATATAGAATTATCTTTATGTACATAAATGTGTCAGATTGAAATGATTTTATGCGAACTGTATTATCATTATTGTTTCTTTGTGGTTTATTGTAAGGAATATCAGAGCATTAGCTTAAAAAATGTAAATAAAAAACTTTGTTCGACATCATTCATTCCAATTCACTTCAATATAAATATTGATCATTAGTAATGTCAATGTCAAGCACTTGTGTTGAAAGCTATAAACGTTTAAAGCAATTTTAAAACACTTACAGTATTTCTTCGTTTTTAGAGTGTGTTAGTGTATAGTTAAGCATAGTATAGCGACAAAAACAAAAAAAAAGTTGTACTTTAATTCATACTGAATTCTGTAGCATTTGACCTTTTGCACAAAGAAATGAACATGGACAGTTTCGCACGTTTGCTTGTTTGGGTTGAGTTATTACCTAGTAATAATACAATTGTTAAAAATCCCAAAATCTCCTGTTTTTCCCTCAATATCTAAATGGTTGATTATTTATTTATTTTGAATCCCAGATAATCTGGAGCCCACTATATATATTTGAAGTCATCTTTGCAGATATGGATTCCCATGCTCTCAACCCAGTAGGCTATGTATTTCTATGCCATCTAATGCAGATACTGCACGTAGACAAATTGGTTTTAATGACAAAAGCGTGAATGAGAGACTATGAAGGGGAAATCTCATAATCATCTCTGTATTACTCAGGCCGATGCGTTCAAAAAAATGAAAACACATCAGATAAAGCATTATGGATTGATACAAATAGTCGCGCGCGCTGAATTAATGTGTTACTATTTTTAGACCGCCAGTGTTTCCAGGGGAAACCTAATGACGCAATGACGTCAATGCAGGTCAATAGCTGACTGGAGGAATTGAGCGCTTCCGTTAGATTTTGCAGTATCTTCTGAAACATAGAGAGATTTTTCATACATTATACACGTCGACATCATAAAGCTTAAACGCGTAATGCACCGCATATCGTCACCACGGCTGTAGTAATGCACGCGCACAAGGAGTGTGAGTCTTTTTTCTTTCTTTTTTTTCCTTCTTTTTTTTCTAGCCTACTGGACTGTAATGTGGAGTAATGGTGTCTATAGGAGGAAGATCAGGCAGCTTTTTCTTTTTCTCCACCTGAAAGCTCCCATACTGCTCATGCAGTGACTGATGGGACCCACTGAGTGAGATTTACTCTCTTCTGATGGAAAGCCATCAACATCCCTGAAGAACATCATGTGTTTTTATAGAACAACCAGAAAGCATCTACGGTCGGGGGGGGAAAGGTATTTTCATTTTTCATAAATCACAATTAGTGTTGATTTTTACCAAAATGTTGGTCATTTTAGTTATTTCATAGTATTGTAATCCCATATTCATAAGCTTATACTCAATGTAATTCATAACAGAATACGAGTTAGTTGCTCAAACTGGACTATGAGTGCACGTGATGCGAATGATGAGAACGCATGTATACAAACATGTATTGTGATATATAAGAATAGGATGCCTGTGCAAGTTTCTTTTGCACATTGCATTAAGCATGTATGCATGAAAAAAAGCACATTTAAGTCACGTACAGCTTAGTAATATGTTACTAGTATACTGTGATAAAGTATAGGCTAATAATCATCTGACCCTGATGGAGCAGATGCTTGTGCACGCACGAGACATTTTTTGGGGGGGGAAATTGTGCACTATTGTGAACAGATCGTGTGCATGGATTTACATACGTGTTGGGGGCGTGTAATACTATGTGTTGCTGTCAATCAGACGCGGGTGCTGGAAGACAGGGGGTTTTGCATTATTTTCCTGGTTCGTTCTCCTATGTAGGGCGTTACCGACGGGTTCAGCACCACGGACAGTTCCCTGACACTCCGGGCACACGCGCACATGCAAACAATCCATCAGTCACACACGCCGAGACAGGGTGAGTAATTCTCATGATATAACATGACATTGGTCTTATATATGGTCTATATATATATTGGTTTGACTTGCCTTTTCATATGCATACTATTGACTAAACCCAAAGTCAAACAGTCAAGCAATAACGCAAAACATAAAACAGACTTGAGATGTGCATTTATATAATTAACTTGTGTAATGTTATTTTCCTAATTTCCCTTTTTTATTATCTATACACCTCAGTACACTCTTGAATCAAAATAAGTCCTTTGATATTTGTGCAATGCCTTTCAATGTCAAATTCAATGTCTCAATGATCATCCATTTTTGTAGTCACAAAAAAAAAAAAAAATGCTGAGAAAGCCTGATATTTTACAATATACAGTGTAATAAATTGTAACCAATTAAATTGAAAACCTGGTTTAAAAGCAGTGCCAAAGTCCACTGCATGTTTTTTTCTTTTCTTTAAAAAAAAAAAAAAAATGTTTTAAAAAGAAAAATTGCTATTGATTGTTGATTTGAATTGAATTACTGAAGGACAGAATATAGTCCTTAACTCATAAAATGTAATCGAAATTAAATGAAATTATGTGATAAGTTAAATTATGGATTGAAAAAAAAATAAAGAAAAATGTATGTAACATGTAACAAATAGGCCTATATAGAGAGAGAGGAGAATATGTAAAGGCACACTTTACTGCACTATCAATGAACATCTAGTCATTGATGCAAAAGGACAAAATCATTTTAAACATCATATCACACACCTCTGTTAGTGTACGCCACTCCTGTAAAATCAGCCTGTTTAAAATGCATCTTTATTATTGAGTATTTAGAAAATATCAAATTTTTAAAGAAAATATGTTTCACACAGAAGATATCTTTGGATGCTCTATAGTCATACAAGTCAACAAGTGCCCACCTTTTACACACCCTACTGAATGTACATCACCATTTACTGTGACTATTGTTTGAAATAAATGATGTAAATGAACCTTCTCTTTTTCCTCACTCTCTATGTCTCTTTATTCAATCTAAAACCAGATCACGGCTGTTCATACAGTATGGCTAGTAAAGCCAGATCTGTCTCGGTGTTTACTAGCGTAATTCACAGATGTCTTAAATTAGTAACTCCGAGCTTCTGTTGGTTATTCCTAAGGGTCATTACTATTTGGATACTCGGGTTTGAATTTTGAAGCTTACTGCACATAAATTCGAATGCTAGAAAACAGCATTAAGATGTATGTCCTGTAAATGTAATATATAAAGATTGCATACCATAATTTTGTATTCTTAACTAGCATTGCAATTTCTCATTATTTTGGAGTATATTGTTAATAAAAGGTGAAATGAATAATAGACTATATATATATGGAATAAAAGAATATTCCTTGTGTGATAGGCCTAAGCAGGTTGTGCTGTTATTCCTTTATAACAGTCAGTGATCAAATCTTGTGAATCCCTGAATCCTTACGGTAAATATTTTATGAATCGTTTGGGAAAGCCCCTTATTCACATATGTTCTGTGTTTAAATGGTAAATAAATACTATTTCTACTTTTAACATGTTCAGAATTACTAATTGTTTTTAATTCACTTACATACATTCTGTATTCACAATACAGAATACATTTTTTTGCCCATCCTTCATGAATACCTCTATGATCTAGTAAGATTTTTTGGTCCCACTTTATATTAGATGGCCTTAACTACAATGTACAAAAACAAAAAAACAAAACATGTTGGTTTAACTTAAAAAAGTAAGTTACCTGGTTGCCTTAAAGGTGCCATGTGTAAAAATTGAGGTAAAAAAATGCCCTACACACATCAAAAGAATGAGAAGAAATAATGTCGATGATGTCATTAAAAAAATGTCAAGTTATAGCGCTGCAGAGATATCAACCTTAATTAGCAGTAGTATTACTAGCCCCGGCCCGACAGGTATCGTAATACCAGTCTCGGCCATGGTAGGCGGTATGCGGTCAACATAACCACCAGCCAACCTGGCGTACTTGAACCTGATGTCAATCGTGTGGAAAGTACAGCCCACTACTTCATTTCAGTTCAGGGAAGAGAGTGGACGGATGGCCGAAGCCCTTGGCCCCTTAAATGTATCTGATGTGATAAAAATAGCTGTTTTTACCTGACCGGAAAAAGCGGAAGTGCGGGCGCCCGGCGACTGTGTCCCGTCCCGTCATAATAAAAGTCCCGATACCTGGAGCCGTTTAGAATAGGCGCCCTCCAGTGGACAAAAAGTTGCATAGTGCACCTTTCAAATTTTGAGTTCATTGAAATTACAATTTTGAGTTAATACACCGAAGGAGATTGGTTTGATAAATAGAATTATAGAAAATAGAATTATTATCTAAGTTGATTTGACAAAAGATAAAACGTTGTGATAACATATCCTGAAAATATTTTACTTACATCAGAAAATAAGTACAATGTACTTATTGTGTTCATATTGTATTGCATACACTTTTGCTCATATTAAAGTGGGATACAGGGAAGTTAGGGACACACTCAAAAACTGCTTGTTCAAATTGCTTAATTAAAATGAGCTTAAGCAAACACAATTGGCTATACATTTTCTCCTAACTTAATTTAATTGTGTTGAATCCACTTAAATATAAGTCCAGTTGAAGTCAAACTTAATCCATTTGTGTTGTGTTGCATGAATGATTTGTGTTGCATTAACTGAAACTGGGCGGGGCTTGTTAGTCCCCAGCATGCTTTGCATATAGCTAAATCAAGAGACAGTAAATGTTGTTATTTTATATGTAAAAGTCTTATTTTGTGTATTTTGAGCAAGAGTAGAAAGGGGGAGACTTGTTTCAGTTGTATAGTGTTTATTTTTCAATTAGGTTGGAATTATTAGAACAATTTAAATTACACTAGGTTACCATTGTGGAGAAGAGTGGAGCATTTGCTTAGTCTGTGGATTGATACAACTAATTTCAAAACTGCTTTGCTGAAAAAGATTTTAATGCTTAGCATTTTTGCTAAAGTGTGTTATTGCTAGCTAAAACTTTGTCAACTAGGTAGTGCAGTATGAAGCTGAAGAATGAAAATGCGATTGTGAATGCCTGAATCATGTCAGGGAGCCATATAATATTCACTTTGAAACTACATAATTGGATCACTTAAAATGTATTCATTCCATGATGTTAAAGTTACATTGATTCATGTGGGACCAATGTACTCATTTTAAATCATGTAAATCTAACACATTCTCTTGTTCAGTACAGATGTGGTTGTATGGGTAAGTTTAAGGGTAGGGTTAGGGTTAGTATTTTTAAAATGTAAGTATAATGTAAAACATGTATGTACACAATAAGTGCATTGTATCAAATTATTAATTACAATGTTAGTACATAATTGTTAAGGCCACCTATAAAGTGGGTCTGATTTTGTGTGTGTGTGTGTGTGTGTGTGTGTGTGTGTGTGTGTGTGTGTGTGTGTGTGTGTGTGTGTGTGTGCGTGTGCGTGTGCGTGTGCGCGTGTGCGTGTGTGTGTGTTAAACCATGTTCTTGTTTAACAAATTACAAACCCAAAAACCCCAAAATGAAATTGATGTCATTAATCAGCCTGGTCTCATCGTAAATACGTAGGTATTAATACGTTACTTTCAAAGAGACTAAACGTACGTCTTAGTACGTTTGGAGAAGTGCTAAAATGTAAAATATAGACGTATTTGCAACATTTAAACGTAGTATTATTACATTTTTACAGCTAAAAAACGTAAAATATTTACGAATCCATCATGAAATCTTTTTTGTTAAGAATACAAAACTTTATACTGGTAAAAACATTTTTTTTTTTTTTGTTATATCATAAAGATATCTATATAATTTCCCTTTGACCATTTTATTGATTAATGTACGATCCCTTAACACTACCCCAAACCTAAACCTACCAATTTAATACAGAATATAAAGAAAATAAAAGGTAAAACGTTGGAAAATGACGATTTTGATAACAATATAGCATTAAAAAAAATATTTTGAACGGCTAATCCTACACTTACCCCTAAACCTACCCATTAGCATTTATTAAAACAACGTACTGGTATAAATCAAAGCATAACAGACAGACCAGTGTAATCACAATAATTTTTTTATTGCAAAAATGTCAAAAGCGGTACCAAAAGTAGTTCACATGAAGATGTGTAGCAGTCGCAGTCCTCTCTGGTGGTATATAACGTTAATAGTTTTGTATGAGGTACAGAGCAGAATGTTAGCTATTAATCAATGAAAATATTAATCCGGCTTCTCTCCGTGACGTTGCGCGTTTCCCATTTCAAATACAAATCGACTGAAACACGGCATGTCAAAAATCTGTGACGAAGCAGGCGAGAGCCAATGAGCGTTCGATGCCACTGCCATAAATCATGTCGTAACGCTTCATGAGGGCGCGTTTTTTAAATTTGAATTCACAACAAGCGCGAGATTTGATGTTTACCGTCGCGCTACTGAGAGGAGATGAAGATCACCGGGCTCAATTTGGATTTGTTTCTCGCAAACATATGGATTCTAACGATTTGGATTACAGCGAACGAATAAAGTGTTGTGTTTTGGGAATTGATGTTGTGTTTTGGTGTATCTTGTGATCGCCAGTTGCTGAATAGGAGAAAATGCCTTTTTATGTCTCACAGCAAACAACAAGCTAAATACTACAAAATGGTTGGCAAGAATGTTATTCATTTGACGGTCTTCTTTTAACATTATCTAGTCATCCGAAATGAGTTTGTAGCAGAAGTCACGAGAGCAAAATGTTATTTTATATTTCTGTTATTTTATATTAGGTTGATTAACTTAGTAAAATGCATTTAATAAATATGACTGAAAACATGTATTGATGTGACTATTGGATATAAAATAAACAATATTAATGCCACGATTTATGGAAGCCTGGTAACTTACATGTACACACTTGGATACGTAGATAATTTACATTTTAGTGCTGTCAATACGTCAATATTGTACATTTTAGTGCTGTTAATAAGTCAGTATTGTACGTTTTATTGTGTGTGAAAACGTTAGTAAATGTACGTGTAGTAGAATCACACTTTACGTAAAAATACTCACGTATTTTCATGAGATCACGTTGCATTAATGACTCACCCTAATATCGTTCCACACATCTTCGGAACACAATTTAAGATATTTTATATTTAGTCCAAGAGCGTATGCAAATGTAGGCACACTTTACTTTCAATGTCCAGAAAGGGAATAAAAACATCATCAAATTAGTCCATATGTGACATCAGTTAGTTACTTAGAATCTCTTGAAACATGGAAAATACATTTTGGTCCAAAAATAACAAAAACTATGACTTTATTCCGCATTGTCTTCTCTTCCGCGTTTGTTTTCAAACCTCAAATAAAGATTCAAACGGTCATGAATCAGCGTATTGATTCATGATTTGGATCGCCAATGTCACGTTATTTCAGAAGTTTGGCAGTTTTGACACGCGATCCGAATCATGAATCAATACGCTGATTCATGATAATTTTTTTTTTTTAAACAAACGCGGAAGAGAAGACAATGCTGAAAAAAGTCATACATAGTTTTTGTTATTTTTGGATCAAAATGTATTTTCAATCGATCAAGAGATTCTAACAGTTTTCTCAACTTAAGGCGGGCGTACACGGTGCGATTTTTGCTGTCGTACGAACTCGCAGACACATTTTTTCTCGGGAGAAATCGTGTGGACATCGTGGATGCTCGTATGGTCGTGGCTCGCACCGTGTGAGAGGAAATACGAGACGAGCTGAGCACGTTAAGAGCACCTCCCGACCTTATGATAATTTTTAAACATGTTTAAAAAGTTCGGGGAGTCGGCCCGATTTTTACCAGCATATGTCCCCTATTGCCAAATCATGCACAAGCACTTCACATGCTCAATCTATGGCTCAATCTATGAGTATTATTAGCTCAGTGGTTGAAAACATACAGCGTTCACACACACACACACACACACACACTTTCGATCTCTCACGTGCACCCTTCTCTCTCCTTCTGGTTGTTTCGGTTAAAAGGAATGACTACTGTTCTCTGCTTTTTAACAAATCATTTGCACACATATTTTTTCTTTATTTTTTGTATCTGAAGCTATCAGCAACATTGAAAGCTCTGGTGTCTGTGTTTAACACAAAAACTCGTGTGATCGCAGCCGGCTTGCGGTGCAAACAGTCGTGTCATGTACCAGCTGATTTTATGCGATGATCAAATTAAATGACTCGTAGCGTCTGCAATATCTCACGACCTCCCGAGTGTCCGAATTCGCACAGTGTAAGCCCGCCTTTAGGGTCATTAGTTGTAAAAACTTTGTTTGAGTTATCTCAACTTTTTGTGTTAAATAGTTAATAGTTTACAGTGTACATCTAAAATGTTGTAACAATGACAGTAAAATAAAGCGTTAACCCTTTTTCTTACACCATAACCCAACCTACTCAAACCACCAAACCCGTATCCTAATACACTGTAAAAAAAATATTTAGAAAAAAAGTTACCTGGTTGCCTTAAAATTTTGAGTTCATTGAAATTAAAATTTTGAGTTAATACATTGAACATTTTTTAAGATTCGACAACCTTTATTAAAATATTATTAAAAGGTTTTGTAAGCATATTGGGCAATTGTGTGTGTTTTACTTCTGATGACGCAGTGAAACATGCCAAATAGATTGATTTATCAAAAATTGTATTTGGTTCAGATACAATAATATTTTGAGTTTCTATTTATTAAACAAATGTCCTTTTCTTTTCCTTTTCCTTTCAATGAACTTAAAATTTGAAGGCAACCTGGTTACTTACTTTTTTAAGTTAAACCAAAAAAAAAACATCAAATATTTTTTTACAGTGTAGCAGCACGTGTGTTTGTGGTCCAGGTGAACCCTATGTTATGGGGACAAAATGACCCCACAAAGATGGCAATATCCAAAATTGTTGCCCTTAAAGGGACATTAATTGGTCCCCGTGAGGAAAACAGATTATAAATCAGACTAAATTATGTTTTTTGAAAATGTAAAAATGCAGAACGTTTTGTAGGGTTAGGGGTAGGGTGAGGGTGAGGAGATATAATATACAATTGGTACAGTATAAAAACCATTACGTCTATGGAGAGTCCCACAAAGATAGTGAACCAGACATGTGTTGACTACACTAGGTTATCTGTACAAATTCCACAAGTTTGTCAGAAATATTTCATTTCCATATATTAATACAAAGAGTGAAGTCAAATTGTAGGAGGTCAATGTAAAAAGAATCATGCAAATTGTAAATATTTATCTTACTTTTTGAATCTAGCAATAGTCGGTTTTGAAACAATGGCATGAGACTCTGTGTTTTGTGTATGGTTTTGTCTGATAAAGTATATTTTAATGATGTATTCAAGTAGAGAATAAAAACACTGTACTGACCAGATTTGTGCTTAATGTGTTTCAGATGAACTGAAGACTGCTTACACATCTGTTGCCTGCTTCTCTCCCTCTCTTCCTCTCCGTCTCTCTCACATGTCCTTCACGGGTCTTTTTGCGGTCTGGGCTTGCTGTTCCACAAGTCACTAGTCAGGAAGCCCTTACCCCAAAAAGTATCTGTGGGGGGTCCTGACAGCTGAGGATGGAATTTCATGCCTTCTTTCTCTCTGGACTGGTGATTTGCTTGTTCTTGTTTTTTTGTCTCTACTCTGGACATTTAAATACATAATACAAACGTAATTTAATAAACAATAATGCGATATGGCATCTGAATTTGTTATAAGAATACAGGACAAAGTTAACTTAAGTTGATTTCCTGATTCCAAAAACATCCTGAATGTGTCTAACAGCTGTGTACTGCTATGCAAAACAGATCATTTAAGATTTAGACTTCTAAAATTGATTTACTGCTTTAAATTCTAGAGTAAATGTAGTAGTTGGCTTCTCAAATATACACTCAGAAAAAAAAAATAGCAAAAGTTACCATTATGGGAACAGCAGTTTGTCACATGGGGCAGTACTCTTAAAACGACATATTTGTACCAGTTTCCACCTTGAGATGGGCATATTAGTACCTTAGAGTAGCAATATGTATCTACATTTTAGGAGTGAAAAAAGGTACAAATATGTCCTTTTATTAAGTGTACTGCCCCAGTGACAAACGGTGTAGCTTAGTCCGTACAAAAGGTACAATATTTGCAAAATGCTTCGTAAAAAAAAACTGCTGTTTGTTTGTTTATCATATGAGATACTTGTATGCATGCTTATGTGAATAAACATCTCAATCATCAAAACTAACAGTTGCCTTTACTGGTTTGGAGCGAGCCTCTGTATGTCATGACAAAATCAGCCACATTGTGGTGCTGTTGTCCTTCATCTGTAACTGCTGTCCCTGTTTTATTTTGAATAATAGAGCACATTGTGGCATGCAGCTTTATAAAAGTCAAGTCAAGTCACCTTCATTTATATAGCACTTTTCTACAGTACAGATTATTTCAAAGCAGTTTCACAGTAGGAAATTCATGGAAGAGAGATGCTTTGGCTGTACAGTAGCTCTAGAAAAAAGTTAGTGTCCAGCTAAAGTAAGTTTTTGATTGATTCATTTCCGTTGTAAAAAATAAAATAAAAAAATAATTAGTTATTTACTTTGGGGCCACTTAAACAAAACAATTTTCAACTAAAAAAGAAAACGTTTAATGCAGATACTTTTAATGCATGTAGCAACAAATAGTGTAATAACTGCACGTAATGTAATAAGTATTACATTATTATTGTAATAAAATATCCATCATCCATCATTTTCTCAAAACACAATAAAATAACAAGTTTTACATTATGAGAAATGCATTACATTTTAACTGTACTAGCAATTGTAATTGTCATAGTAAAAATATTAGTATTACTTGTACTGTACATTTTTAAAAATCTAAATCCAGTCTTAAACTACCTTTGAAAAGCAACAGATTTAAATATTATATATTTAGCAGTTAACTTTACCTAACACACATGCACACCCACACACACACACACACACACACACACACGGTTTACAGGGACTCTCCATAGGCGTAATTGATTTTATACCGTACAAACCGTATTTTCTATCCCCTTACACTGCCCCTACCCCTAAACCTACCCATCACAGGATACATTCTGCATTTTACTTTCTCAAAAAAACAACATTTAGTGTGTTTTTAAAGCTATTTGAATTATGAGTACATTTGAAATGCCCTCATAAACCACATTTATAGTGTAATACCAGTGTAATAACCATGTAGTTATACAAATTTGTGTCCTCAAAAACCACATAAACAGGCACACACACACACACCCACACACACACACACACACACACACACACACACACACATGCACGCATGCACGCATGCACGCACGCACGCAAGGATTTCGGACATTGTCATCTTTGTGGGGACATTTTGTCCCCATAACGTAGGGATTACCAGTTATAAACCACATAAACAGGCACACACACACACACACACACACGCATAATTTTTTTTTTTTTTTTTTTACATTGGTACAGTGTTTATATTTAATATATTCTCATAATGTAAAAAATGGTTATTAGATTATGAGCTCAAGATTTGCCATTTCGATCAAATTATTACATTATGAACATTTTATTACAATAATAATGTATTACTTATTACATTGTGTGCAGTTTTTACACCATGTGCAGTTAATACATTATGAGTTATTACAAATGCATATACTTTTAATGCGTAAAATTGAAAACTTTTAAAACACTACTAATTTTTCCGTGTGTATGTCTGTGTAAGCGTATATATATATTATATTATATATATATATATATATATATATATATATATATATATATATATATATATATATATATATATATATATATATATATATATATATATATATATATTAATCTGCTTCATTCACTAAATCTGCTTAAATTGTATTATTTTACAGATTAAATAATTTGACTAAAAACACATGGGTATAGAGATGAAGGAGTTGAAATTAAACTTGTCAGAACTGTCTATGGTTCTCTATGGGGGGTGGTTCTCTTACAGTAAACATTTCGCAACAATTAAAAATTTCCAGTAAACTGGTTTAAGCTTAAAAACAAACATGTGTTTAACATTAGCTGCAGCTGATTTTATATCCATATGGTTTTCAACTATTAGGTTATTAAGAAGGTCAAAATATTGAATATTGAACTAATGGTGCATTTTCCTACTTTTCCAAGCTTGTGAAGCAAATGCATGATCACAATCCATAATCCACTGTACTGTCAAATTTAGTAATAATGTTTATGAATTTTTTTTAAGGAAATATAAACATTGTGAGTGATGTTAGTGATTATGGATGGCTCAACTGGAATAATGTGTGTTACTGGAATCCTCAGCCCTGCACATCTTCATAACACACTGACTAAGACTTATTGTGTCTTGTGTTATTTAGTGACCTAGAAAAGCGTCATTATGTATTCTGTATTCCCAAGGAGCCTGTTGACCCCTACTAAAAAGCATCTGGAAAAAAGTTAGTGGCCACTGCAAAAATTTGCAGCTTCTCTGGATGTATTATTATTTTTTATTGTATTAGAATGTTTTGATTTATTCTACAAACTGACGGCATAACTCAAGGCGCGTACAAGATTACCCTGAAAATAAAATTGACGTCTTCTGCTCTGACAATGTTCCCAAACTCGAAGGATTCTTCCTGCAGGACAATGCTCTAATCCACACAGCCAGGCCAATAAAGGTGTGGATGGAGGACCACCAGATCTAGACTTTGTCATCATGGCTATCATAATACCTGATGGCTATCATAAGACCTGAACCCCACTGAAAACATCTGGAATGTAAGTAAGAGGGTCTCCAGCCAATGAAAAAAGCCAAACTGCTTGAATGTTTTCGCCAGGAGTGGCATGAAGTCGCCCAACAGCAATGTGACCGGCTGGTAGGGAGCATGCCAAAATGCATGAAAGCTGTGATTGAAAATCAAGGTTATTCCACCAAATATTGATTTCTGAACTCTTCCTAAGTTAATACATAAGTATTGTTTGGTTCCAAATAAATATAGAAATTGTGTTTTCTTTGCATTATTCGAGGTCTAAAAAAACATGGCATCTTTTTTTATTATTATTATTATTTTAACTAGTTTTCATTTTCTGCAAATACATTTTTAATTGAAAATGTTCTTTATGCATATGAACATTTTCTTTAGCCTAGAAATCTAGACGCAGCCTAGAGACAGCAAATTTAATCTGCCCGCGGGTGTCTAGCAACTCTCAATACCCTTCTGAGCTGTAATCCCCTAACTCTTGCCGGGCCAATCACATCGTGTATAGAGTCGGTGGGCGGGGCCATAATGACGACGGCCGAGTTGCGTTTGCGTGCTTCTAGTAAACACAGAAACTGGCGAACGGCGGTCTTTCGAATCAGCTTGGAGGCATTGGCATATTCTTTTTCTCTGTCGCACTCTCTTGAACCTAATTTACTTTAAATTTCATGTCACCCCTGGGTCAATGTTGTTGATCTCTTTTTTTAAATGATTATTTATTTGTTTTTTCTATTCCTTTTACTACTTTGGTCTACTGTTTATATATATATATATATATATATATATATATATATATATATATATATATATATATATATATATATATATATATAACTGGCGAACGGTGGTTTTTCGAATCAGCTTTGACCGCAACTCTGGAAGACTTGGAGTTAAGCTTTTCTCTGAGAAAAGAACAAAGAACGACACTGAAGTCTTTCTTAAAAAGGGAAGATGTGTTTGGAGTTTTGCTGACCGGATACAGCAAATGTTTAATCTATTAACAAGCTCTCTTTCACCTTCATTGCTCTGGTTGGTTGAAGCGCTATCCTATCGCAAGCAGAGGGAGTTTGAAAAACAACCGTTTATCCCGCCCCTTGGATTGAGCTGTCAATGGTGAGTTTCTAGACCAAACATCTTGATGTGGGTCTGGCTTGTCAGGCTACATTTTTTTTTCATATATTTCATATATATAAGAACATTTTCATATACAGTACAGGCCAAAAGTTTGGACACATTACTATTTGTAATGTTTTTGAAAGTTTCTTCTGCTCATCAAGCCTGCATTTATTTGATCAAAAATACAGAATTTATTTTTTAATATTGTGATACATTATTACAATTTAAAATATTTGGTTATTAATTTATTATACTTTAAATTATCATTTATTTTTGTGATGCAAAGCTAAATTTTCAGGATCGTTACTCCAGTCTTCAGTGTCACGTGACATCCAGTCTATCACATGATCCTTCAGAAATCATTCTAATATTCTGATTTATTATAAGTGTTGGAAACAGTTCTGCTGCCTAATATATTTGACATATTTGAATATATTTGAAGAAAAAATCCTAATTACTGACCAGTAGTGTATATTGTTGTTACAAAAGATTTCTATTTTTAAAACATTTGCTTCTTTTTTTTCGTTTTTTTTTTTTTTTTTACTTTTATTCATCAAAGTATTATAAAAAATATCACAGGTTATGAAAAAATATTAAGCAGCAGAACTGTTTCCAACTTTGAAAATGAATCCTCATATTATGATTTCAATGATTTCTGAAGGATCATGTGACACTGAAGACTGGAGGAATGACACTGGAAATTCAGCTGTGCATCACAGCAATAAATGAGAAATTAAAGTATAATAAATTGAAGACCAATTATTTTAAATTGTAATAATATATCACAATATTAAAAAATGTTCTGTATTTTTGATCAAATAAATGCAAGCTTGATGAGCAGAAGAAACTTCTTTCAAAAACATTACAAATAGTAATGTGTCCAAACTTTTGGCCTGTACTGTACATAAAGAACATTTTTTAATTAGAATATTGTCATTTATTTGCAGAAAATGACAACTGGTCAAAATAACAAAACAAATTTTTATATATATATATATATATATATATATATATATATATATATATATATATATATATATATAGACATAGATATATATATTAGGGATGTCACTCTAATAATTTCACTCGATTAATTTAAATTCCTTAATGCGTTAAAATTATTTACACAATTAATGCACATAAAGTACAGAAAGTGGGTGAAGCTACGTCATTAACGTAACATTCATCACAAGTTAGATAGTCTAAGAAGTCAGGAGCAGTCTGTCACGTTACACTAAAGAAACTAAGGTGAGAACTCAATTGCAGAGAAATGTGAATTTATTAAACATAAAATAAACAACATAAAACAAAACCCACGAGGGGGCAAAACAACTGGTTTCAAAAACATAAACTCAAAACACACCAACACAGGGCAACAGGATACGGAGACATAACAAGGATTCCACAAAGACTGACAAACACAAGGAGCTTATAAAGGGAAGAAATTAAGAGGGACAGGTGGGAGAAATGAAACACTAATCAGATAACAAGGGGGGAGGGATCAGACAATGACAGAAGCACAAAGACCATACTGACAACCCCACATGTGCACACAAGACAGGACAGGCATGTGACACAGTCACACTGAGCACCTACAGCACCTGTAACTCTGGTAGGAGGAAATTTCCATTCTAACTCTTAACCCGATTCTGATTCTCTGTTTGTGATCAGACCATTTTAAGCCTTTAAACTAAGGATCCAGTAATCAAATTCATTCAAACAATCAGTCCAAAACAGAGAGAATATTGCAAATGCTCTACAAATGCAAAAGACCTTGCTAGACTTACTAGAGGGAAGAACTGAGAAATTTTACTTTAAAGATTTTTAGTTGTCCAGCCAAATTTATTATAGGTACTGGAAATCTGGTAATTGTATGTTACATGAAAAAATCTTGATTTTGACCCCTATTTTGAAATCACTGTACTCTGCCTTTGTATTGTCTCCACCAAGGCAAATGGCAGTAACTTACACATTATCAATATTTGGTTGCTGGTCACATTTACAAAATCATTATAACACTTGTATAAAATCTATGCTAGTGATCATGGTATTTATTTTAGATGATTTGCAATTGCTTTTTATATGGCACAGTTTGGTAGCCTATTGGACGCTATAGGCTGCTATAGCTAGCTGAAAAAAAGCAGATTTATCTGATTTGTTTTGAGTTACACAATGTTTTTTTTACCTTGACCTTTATGTCTGAGTTTCAAAGCCATCTCAACCATCCTTAAATGCGTTGAGTAAAAACATGTTTTACTGCAGGTATCGTGTGTCAGTCAGAAGTGTTCCAGTGACAGATGTACAGGCTACTGTAATTTAAATGCAGCAAACTTTAATGGAAAGTAAAACTAAGACTGAATAGTCTACCATAACTCCAGGCCAACACAGTAACTTCTAAACAATAGCAGAGTATCCTAACTCAATTTAAGCATTCTAAAACAAAGGCAAAGGACAGTAACTGCTGTTATGGTGTTCTGCCTCTCCTGGGCTTTTGGAAGTTACTGTTAAGACAACCCATTATTTTTATCGATAAAACAACGGAATTGACTCAAGATACTTATCCACATTATAAAGGAGGTCTTGAATGTCTTAAAATATCCGGTTGCATATAGAGACTACATTGCATTTTTAGTGAATTGTGCTTTGCTTTAAAACACAAGCTCTGTCGTATTCTGCAATTGTTTCTGAAAAGCACAATTTTGGTGTCGTACAGTAAGTGCACGAGAGTCTGTTGATGGACAAAGAACAAACCTTGTTTGCACCATTAGCGTAGACGTTGCCCACCCAGATTAACAGCTTTCCCATCCTTTCAGATCCAGGAAAAAAAAAAATGTATATATATTGTAGCGCTATCCAACTCGGTGCACGCCATGCAGAGGGAGTTTGAAAGACAACCGTTTATCCCGCCCCTCGGATTGAGCCCTGTCAATGGTGAGTTTCCAGACCAAACATCTTGATGTGGGTCTGGCTTGTCAGGCTTTGGTTCAAGGGGACCCAATTGCTATGTAGCACAGATCGGATATGACCGGCGTGAACAACTAAGCAGGATTCCGATATTCGGTCTCAAGCCTCATTCATATGTGGACATTTAAAGTGCATAGAGCTGCTTGTTTTATTTGTTGATTAAATATATAAAACTTGCTGAAATGTTTTCAGTGTGTGCACTGTTCTTTTTGAACACTTTCATCTCCTTTGAACAAAACCGTGATTAGGGATGGGTACCAAGACCCAGTATTAAATCAGTCCTGGTGATAAATTATGAAAGACTACAGTATCCGTAAGCTTTGCTATCAGTTCTGCTGTCGGTACTGGAGCAATGACTAAAATACACTTAATATTTATTATCGGAACATAGATGTGATATTGCGAATTTTATATTGCCAGCCGTTTCTATAAGCAATAATATGAGAGAGAGAGAGAGAGAGAGAGAGAGAGAGAGAGAGAGAGAGAGAGAGAGAGAGAGACCTCACGCAGAGCTACAGCATGATATGACAGTCCCTGTTAATGAGTGACGATGTCCATGAGTGACGATATCCATGGCCAACAAAAGTTTAGTTTTGTTACACTTCAAGCCTGGGATAAAAATCTGATTGTATTTTCAATTGTGGTTGCCAAGAATTATAAATAGATGATTAGGTAAAACTATTAGTAGTCTAATAAACCCTGACCATTGTGTGAAAGGCAAAGAGAAAGTTCTCGCAGCTTTAAAAAGCATTAATCTATCAATCTGTACGGTGAAAACTATACAGTGTTATTTTATATTTGATTACTTTATTAGATGTCTTTTGTAGGCCATTATCTGAACAGTAATGTTAGACCTTCCTGAGATTAAAGCACTGTATTTCATTTGTATCTGTTTATTGTATTTATTTGTCCATTTGTTTGTACTTTGTTTTTTTGTTCTTGTTCTTATTATGCATATAAAACACAAAACATTCCACATTGGTCTGGAAACTCACCATTGACAGGGCTCAATCCGAGGGGCGGGATAAACGGTTGTCTTTCAAACTCGCTCTGCACACGATAGGATAACGCTACAACCAACCAGAGCAATGAAGGTGAAACAGAGCTTGTTGATAGATTAAACATTCGCCGTATCCGGTCGGCAAAACTCTGAACACATCTTCCCTTTTTAAGAATGACTTCAGTGCCGTTCTTTGTTCTTTTCTCAGAGAAAAGCTTAACTCCAAGTCTTCCAGAAGGGCGGTCAAAGCTGATTCGAAAGACCGCCGTTCGCCAGTTTCT
This sequence comes from Pseudorasbora parva, assembly GCF_024679245.1. Lineage (NCBI taxonomy): Eukaryota > Metazoa > Chordata > Actinopteri > Cypriniformes > Gobionidae > Pseudorasbora > Pseudorasbora parva. Next base: position 28,535,967 of record NC_090187.1, read on the forward strand.
GTGTTTACTAGAAGCACGCAAACGCAACTCGGCCGTCGTAATTATGGCCCCGCCCACCGACTCTATACACGATGTGATTGGCCCGGCAAGAGTAAAGCCGGGTGCACACTGTGCGATTTTGGCCACGATTTGGCCGTCTGAGACAAATTTAGCAAATCCTAAAAGATTCCTCAGATCCTAGGCTAAAATCTGACGTCTTTGGTCGTTAGTTTGACATGTTCACCGGCAGCCGATTAATGAGCGCTGCGATCAAATTTGACCTCAGATGAAATTCTGGCAGTGTCAGAAGATTTGGCACAGAATCCTACAGTGTGACTTCTCCTACGACGACAGTCAAATATCTCAGTTTTTCAAGACAAACTATGACCAAAACGAGAGCTACAGATTTGTTTGTAGCCCGCATTTCAGTTCCGCGTGTAATGCAGCTCACCGTCACTGAACGCATCATTTATTGATGATTTAAAACTCCAGACGAGTTTTCTTGTGCTCGTCCGTTTTTAGCGCGCCTTCACTATCGTACAGTCTGACATTAATGCCAACTGAGATCTTACAGTGTGACATGACTTACATCGGGGATCATGTTTGTACAGTTTGACAAGGGACATTCGCAAAGGATTTTGAAAAATCGCACAGTGTGCAGGACCCATTAGGCGAATACAGCTCAGAAGGGTATTGAGAGTTGCTAGACGACACTCGCGGGCAGATTAGATTTGCTGCCGCTAGGGTGCGTCTAGATTTCTAGGCTAGATAAGAGTAGTAATACCGTTAAAACCTTAACGATACACATCCCTAACCGTGATAATATTGATAATCGGGATAATTTGGGTCATTATAATCGTGATATGAAATTTTCATCCCTAGTAACACAGAGATAGTGTTGTTATTTCTCAACAGCTGAGTAAGGTATTACATTGAAAAGATAATTGCCATAGCTAGGTGGCGCTCTAAGAGTGGTCATTCTAAAGCATTATCTATTCCAGTGGTGTGCGGTCCATATAATCTGTGAATGCTCTGCATACAAAAAGCCATCCATGGACTCTATGATTATGACTCTACTGATTACTAACACTATAATAAATTCCCTTGTATGAGGTGTACCATAAAGCTGATATAAAAATGTCAGTTAGGCTTGCCACGGTAGATGTTGCCTGTGTTACCAGTGTTCAGACTCAACACCGGTTACATCACTTGCACACTGTGGCACCGCCCCACCGCCTTTTAGATTTTTTTATAGTAATAAAATAGCTTAGTTCAGTTATAGAGAACAGACAATACAAATAAAAACTGAACGTTTCTGCTTAATAAAGCATGATCCGAACGAGTGTCGCCGCACAAACGCAGCAGGAGTTAGATTTCATTTATCCCGAGAGAGGAGCTGACAATATGATTGCGGAAGATTTGTTTTCAAAGCGAAATGTAAAAGTGCCTATTTAAGGGAGTTTGTCATTGTACTGTGGTCTTGTTGTGTTTTTCATTAAGAATAATAGGCTAATGAACCCACAATTCGAAGCAATCCACCCGAGTTGGCGCTAATTACGTAACTTTCATAGGAATTTATTGAAACCACTCGCTTTGCTTTGCTCTGCTCCGGTATTAATGCCAGAGCGGCCGTCTGCATGTTACTTTCGGTCAGATAGAATTAATGATATAAAAGCCCAGTCGGTGATACCGGTATTACCGGTGTTGTCACACGTCGATTAACCGGTGGGAAAATTTCCTCACCGTTACATATTACATTAGTAATATTTGTTGTTAATAATACGTATGTAACGCTGTCATTTATTTCTTTGCCAAACGACGGTAATTTAACGACATAATGACAGAAATTTTCTTCACATCTGTAGTTCCGGGTATGCGGATCCACCGCAGCTTCATCTATGTTTGTTGCTATGCATTGTCATCACTGTCCCGCATTCTCATTGGTTTAATGCGCAGGGATCTCTCGCAATGGAACGATGGATATTTTTCTTACACCAAACCCATTGATTCGCTTCAAAAGGTCTTTAATAAAACCCCGGAGCTGTGTGGAGCACTTTTAAAACGGATGGATGTACTTTTTTGGCCTTCAAATTTTGGGCTGCCATTAAAAAGCTTTGATCAGCCAGGACATTTTTTAATCCAACTCAGATTGGATTCTCTGAAAGAAGAAAGTCATATTCACAAGATGGCTTGAGGAGAGTAGCCTAAATTTTGGGATACATTTATTTTTTGGGTGAAGTATCCTTTTAAGCCTAGTAATGAATATGTAATGAGTTGTAGGATTGCCATATTCAGCCGCATGATTACTTAACCCCACTGGAACAATCACTATGGATTGAACAATCACATGGATAGAAATGTCTTTTAAATGACTACTTGCTTACTGTAAAAACCAGGATTAGCCAATACGTCTTCATCATAGGTCATTTTTTTGATTATGTTTGTTTTAGACAGCAATTATCTTGTATAACTGTGACTTATGTTCATGGGAGACTGCAAAGGTGACTAAAACGCATCATTTCCTTGTGTGTGACGTAGAAAGACAGAGTAGAGCTCGGCAATGATGCCGAATGCAGAAACCATTGCCCGTTCCCTGGTCAGTGTAATGGCTCATGGCTCAACTTTGTTTTTCTTTTGTCACACTTTCCGCACTCTCTCTCTCTTTCTTGGAACTCTACTTTATGGATATCTCGTGAGCAGTTCTGAGAAAAGCTTGGCCAATCCCAAAAAAAAAAAAAAAAACTCCTTTGCTTCTCCAGCATCAACACTAGACCTGATCTCAAAGCCAAATTGTCTCTGGAATTTTTAGCCGGTGCTTGGACTGATTTTATAAATGATTGTTCTGTTCTAATCATTTCCGTGTGTTAAATCAGATTAAAGATTTTCTTTCCGTAGGAGGCTTCTGTAGGAGGCTGAAAACTGTTTTCATTTGCACAGCTGTGCCATGCTGTTGCATGTAAGAACTTAACTTGCATACTTCATTATAATTTAAATATTGGTACAGAGATGTTAATTTAATTTAAACTCATTATAATTTAAATATTGGTACAGAGTGCTTTCAGTGCTTCAAGATAACTTTTTTTTTTGTTATTTTTTTTTTTTTCCAAATGAAATATTTCCTTGAAATATATTGTCACGATGCAAAACGGGTCAAAGTATCATGATTCACACAATTGTTGTATCATTAAAAATTTGAATGTGTCAAATGTGTTTTTCTTCTGTTAAAAAAAATGTAATATTGTAAAATATTATTAAAATGTAAAATTTCTTCTATTTTAAAATATTTAAAAATGTAATTCATTATGCAAAGCTGAATTTTTAGCATCATTACTCCAGTCTTCAGTGTCACATGATCCTTAAAAAATCCTTCTAATATGAAGATTTCTAATATGAACATGAATATGAATATGATCATTATTATTATCAATGTTGAAAACAGTTTATTTTTCAGGATTCTTTGATGAATAGAAAGTTCAAATGAATAATATTCATTTTAAATAGAATCTTTTGTAACATTATAAATGTCTTGTCTTTCACTTGCTGAATACATTTATTAATTTCTTAATATTCTAACATTCTTATTGGCCCAAAACCTTTCAACGGTAGTACAATGTTGCCAAAGCATTCTATTTCAGATAAATACTGTTCTTTTGAACTTTCTACTCATCAAAGAATCCTAGGGAAAAAAAGTTTTACACAACTGTTTTATTTATAAATGGGTCAATGATGTGATGGGACATTTTTTTTTTTTTTTTTTGTCCAAAGGCCATAAAAATAATAAAAACAAAGATATGACATCCAATGTATCCTGTAAAGTAGTACAATTTTAACCCTTTTATTGAATATAAAAAGGCTTTAATTATATTTTAACATATAAAGATTTATTTCTACATTATGTTTAAGATTTTTAAGTGTCAAAAGGTCATTCGGTTTAACTGTCCAAAGGCCAATACAGCCATTTCAATTGTGATTAAAATACCTTAAAATGTTATAAATTAATATATTTTATAACATAATATATTAACATCGTGCAAAATGGTATAAAAATTGTGTAGACGTCGTTGCTTTGTTATGAGAAAAATGTCCGTAAAAATTCAGAATGTCATCCGGTGTAACCAATATAAAGACACCATTTTGGATCAAGTCATGTGGTCAATATAATGTGGCATAATGTGACATTATTCAGACACCTGCAAAGGACCACATGGTCATGAAACAGAGTAAGTAACTTTCTATAAACTATTTGAAACTATTTGTCGCTTCTAACTTGATCTCTGTTTGGTTGAACTGGGCTTAGTGGGCTAAGCTAAATGCTATCAGATCGGCACCGCACATCAGAGAGATTAAGTGCACGTACTGAGACGATCTGATAGCATTTAGCTTAGCCCACTAAGCCTAGTTCATTCACTATGGTACCAAACAGAGATCAAGTTAGACGCGACCAAACACCTCCACGTTTTTCCTATTTAAATACAGTTACACGAATAGTTAAACGATCAAGTATGGTGAAATAAAATAAAACGTGGCGCTTTTCTAAGCGGATTAAAAAGGAGAACTATAATGTATGACGGAATAGCACTTCTGAAAGTATTTCGACTCGGCGGAGTAAAAAGTCACTCCTGAAAAATCCTCCCTCACATCTCCCCCTCTCATTTCTGTCAATAGGGGGGAGGGGGAGATGTGAGGGAGGATGTTTCAGCCGGGACTTTTTAGTTGGCTTATTGAAGTGTGCATGTGTGATCGGTGACAAAAAATCCAGCTAGCGAGCTAGCGTTTTGCATGAAATAAGGACATTAATAAAAAAATTGTAAAGATGTTCTCTTCTCATGCAGCAGAAGTAGAAGAGGTTTAGTCAAAACGCTGCATCCGTAACTGCATGAGGGATAATATGAGCCGTAAATCTCCCGCTGACACGCTGCACGCTTTATTTAACATCACAAATTATGTAACATTTGAAAAACTCAGATACGGACATTATTATTTTTGACGTCACTTCACGGAAATAGTGTAAATATATGTAAATGCGATTTAGTTGCATTGTCAGTTTATGGTTTGCATGTAAACGGGGAAAACTGATTATTTCAATAAGCTGATTTTTTTAAATTATCAGCTTACTGGTGTGCATGTAAACGCACCCAATTGGACTAACCTCTTCTACTTGAGAACAAATGAGAACAGATCTTTACAATTTTCTGGGTCTTAAAAGAATCTGCGTTTGTGATATATGTCCTTATTTCATGCAAAACGCTAGCTTGCTCTGTCTGGATGCATTTAAATCTGCTCTGAGTTAGCGTTTTTTTTTTTTTGTTTTTTTTTGTCACCTATCACACATGCGCACTTCAATAAGCCGACAGAAAGCAGGTTAATGCGTTTACATGCGGCACAAAATCGAGGTAAGAGGCAAAAAACTACCCGTCCCGACCAGTTTATGCTTACGCTGTTTATGACCTTACTCCGATAAAAGAAAAAGGGTTACCCTGTTTACATGACCAATGTACTCTTCTTCCCTCTTCACATTGTCTGCTGAGCCAGCATGTAAAAATATACAATAATGTGTTGTTGTGTGAAGTTTGAATGACGCAAGGATACATGGCAGCATTCCTGAACAATCTGTGTTCCTCTCACTATCAGTCTCTGGAGAAAACTCCAGCTCCAGGAATAGAAACACACGTACCCCCAAAAACTACTAAAATAGCACACACTACAGGAATAGACACATTTCCTCTGTGGCCTTGTTCGCTGGATTCCCGTAACTTTGGCTGAGCGTGAAGAATCACGCGGCCATTGCGAATGGTGGAAGCTGGGTGTCAGGTTTAATATAATGAATGCAACACAGAGCAGATGTGGCGCAACCTCTGGACAACTGTCATGCTAATGCTAAAAGAGAGCCTGAAATGCCAGACGCACATGCAGCTGAACATTTTTGCTGAACCTCTAGTGATTTACTGTGTGCTGCTGGATGTAGCGTTGAATAATACATACATACTGTGAGGACATTTCCCAATGGCACATTCACATTCCTGCAGTTTCCCACTCATACACTTTTTCTGTGGAAAGAGAAGGTTACTCACAGCCTCAGTTATGGGAATTCAGGTAACATATTTCTTTGGTTTTTGTACTGTATTTTTTATACATCCGGGTTTCTGAAGACAATGTAATGATAGGCCTACTTATTGGACCTTTTTATGAGGTTGATACATTGTTTCTATCTATCTATCTATCTATCTATCTATCTATCTATCTATCTATCTATCTATCTATCTATCTATCTATCTATCTATCTATCTATCTATCTATCTATCTATCTATCTATCTATCTATCTATCTATCTATCTATCTATCTATCTATCTATCTATCTATTAGGGGTGACCCCTAATAGTCGAAGATTCAATGCATCGATATGCAGGACCGGATTTGACCATTGATCTCATGGTCGAATCTTTGCGGGTGTTATGAAAAGAGGATCATACCATTTTGGCAATATGGGGGTGCTCAATATTAGTGTTATAAAGACGTGTCGCATGATCGCCCCTTTAAGGGCACTGAGCTTCGAGCTTCGGCACTGACACGCCGCACCTTTAAAATTCGAACACATATAGGCCTACACCGACGGTGGCATTCGACACCTGTCCGCGGCGATTAAATGTATATTTCCCTCAAATCGTGAATGTACATACTGATTTCACCCTGTGCTACAAGATACACTCATCGTGCAGCTCTTCTGTCAGAAGTCGATTCAAAATTGAGCTCAAGTGTATACAGTCCCTGACAAAAGTCTTGTCGCTTATCTATTTTCTAGAAATACCTGATATTAACCTGACTTTTAATTAATTAATTGGTGTTAAAAATAGCTCATATGAAAAGCTAAAACCCTCCCAAATGATGTTTAATGCACTGAAATAAATAATTTTCACAGAAAAAATATTTATAATTTAATCAAGACAGAAAGGTCAAATTTTGGCAAGACAAAAGTTTTGTCGCCTATACAGAAATTGAACAAATTTACTGCAAATACAAAAATATGTCAGCAAATTAAGTTGTGGTGCTGTGAGATCCAAATTTAATATCTTGTATGACTTCCATGAGCTTGAAGGACTGCATCCATGCGGTTTGGCAAGGATTCATACAATTTATTGATGAAGTCATCAGGAATAGTTAAGAAAGCAGTCTTGCATGCCTCCCAGAGTTCATCAATATTCTTTGGTTTCGTCTTCCATGCGTCCTCTTTCATCCTACCCCACATATGCTCAATGATGTTCATGTCTGGGGACTGGGCTGGCCAATCCTGGAGCATCTTGATCTTCTTCGCCTTGAGGAACTTTGATGTGGAGATGGAAGTATGCGATGGAGCACCGTCCTGCTGCAGAATTTGGCCTCTTTTATGGTTGGGAATATAAAAGGTAGCTAAGATTTCTTGGTATTTTAGACTATTGATGTTGCCTTCCACCCTGCAGATCTCTCGCACACCCCCATACTGGATGTAACCCCAGACCATGATTTTTCCGCCACCAAACTTCACTGTTTTCTGGGTGAATCTCGGATCCATTCTGACTCCAGTAGGTCTCCTGCAATATTTGCGGCGACTGTGGTGTAATTCAACAGAAGATTCATCTGAAAAATCCACCTTCTGCCACTTTTCCAGCGTCCATCCTTTTAGCAGGCTGTGGGCCTTGGCAAATGCCACACGGTTTTTCAATTGTCATTTGTTTAGTGCTGGCTTCTGGGCACTGATTCGACCATGGAGGCCATTACGAGACAGAATCCGACAAACTGTTCTGGTTGACACAGGGACTTCAGGTGACCAGGTCTCGTGGAGCTCTGCTGCAGTGGAAAATGGGCTGGCCTTGTATTTTCGAGCCAACAAACGGTCCTCTCGAGCAGTTGTCTTGCGGGGTCTGCCTGACCTGGGCTTGTCAAAAACGTCTCCAGTCTCTTCAAATCTTTTTTTTATCCTCTGTACTTGACGCTGAGACACATTGAAGGTGTCTGCCACATCAGCAGTGGATCTGGTCTTCAGCCTCTTGATAATCAAAACTTTAGTCTCTGGGTGAATCTTAGGCATGTTTGCAGAGGTCTAGTTGCAGTTGACGTGAAGGTCTAGCGTACTGGGGTTCTTTTCATACACACTTGAGACCTAATTGATCCATTATTAGTCACAGGTGAAGCTCATATGACAAGGTGACAACACTTATGTCTTTGCAAAAATTGACTCAATGGGCTTTACCAAGCTGTGAATATTAGAATACTTTTTGAAAGTTTAGTTTTTCACTGAAACATTATCACAAAAGCTGGTGGGATTAAAATGAGCCATTTCTTGTAAAAAAAATTTTGATTAGAAATATATTTCAGCGGCACAAGTGTCAATTTGTTTCACCAAAACAAACAAAAGGATAACGCCCCTCCCCCCAAAAGGGTCTCAGCCCTATTTTGATAGCCCCGTCCCCAAAATGAGCCAAAAGTCCAACTAACGAACATATTACAATTATGACAAGATTAGAGTTATAGCGATCACTAAAACACAAACCGTTCTCATAAACAACTCGATAGAACAGGAGCCGACAGTCCAACTAACGGACATATTACAATTATGACAATATTAGAGTTATAGCGATCACAAAACACAAACAGTTCTCATGACCAACTCAATAGTACACTAGCTTGATAGTCCAGTTAACGACTTATTACAATTATGACCGAATAAGGGTTATATAGATCATGAAAAGCGGAAACAAACCTATATTAGGAGTATAGTATCTTACTTGTGGGACACATTTTGTGAGCTGACGCTTGAAACACTGAGATTTAGATGCTCCATACGGTGTGGCAATGAAAGGGTCTTTATCATCGCTAAAGTGAGCGACAATACGATCGCAAATGAACAAACAAGTGAACATGACACACAAGCATATTCAAGCAAATGCCAGCATATATTAGTTCTCGGTGTCTCTGTCCATAATGTGTGTTGTGTCTTTCGAATAATGACATACACTGAGCGCTCTCTTCTCATTATCAATAGTAGACACGCCCCTTACCTGCTGATTGGCTACAAGTTTGTTATTGTACTCGGCCCTGATTTGAAATAACGCTTACCCCACCTTTAATGAGGGGTAATTGAGAATGATTGGGGGAAAGTCACATGAGGGGAGGCAATGCCTCCATCACGCTATGACTGGATATTGGATATATTGATTAGTGTGATTACTGCGATAAATCTTGCTACTTGTTTTCGTGCGCATTCTGGAATTGGCCTGAATCAATGTGCCGCACAAGTCCTGAAAAGTGAAGCCAAAGCGCCTCGATCGCCCCCCATGTGACTGGATGCATTAGGTCATAAACCCCGCCCTCTCCATGAAATGTAATAGGTCGTTTTAGGCTGATTTTATCACACAGACGTTAGGTCTAGGTTTTGTTGTTTAAATTATTTTCTTTTTAGTTAGTTATTTGATGCTATGAAAATGTGGGTGTGGCATTATGATTGACAGCTGAGATTGGCTGCTTCTCTTAGCGAAGTAGTCACTCTGGCACTAACGGACATTTTTCGGGAACTTCTGGAGGAGATTGGAGTTTTAACTTTAATATCTATTTCCATAACGGTTTATTTAAAAAAAAAAAAAATGTTTGTGGGTGGGATCTTGATATCACGGCTCAACTTCGCGCTCACTACTGCGCAGACTCTGGCTCCAAGATGTCAGCATCATATTTAAACACTGGTGGCTTGATTTACATCAATGGACTGACGTGAAGATGCGTCGTCCATCTTTTTTTACAGTCTGGCCTGAATGAAGACAATGATGGTGTTAATGGGAAGACTAATTAAAAAGTAAGTAAACAATTTAGCCACTTATATATATTACTGCTTTATATCGTATCAAAATCAAATCTGAAATGGCCTGAAAACATGATGACTGGGTTTTTTTTATCAGCTTTTATCAGAGAAATTAAAGGTAGGCCTACATCGTTGTGTCTATAGTGTGAACAAGCTTGATGACTGCTGAAAATAAGTTGACTATTAAAAAAGAAAAGCTGTTACTGCCTTTAGTTATTATTTTGTGAGGAAAGGCATAAAAACACTTGATGATTAATACCTGATTTTAATTAATAGAACATTATATTTAGTGTAAAATAATAAATAATCTATCTAAACGGTGTGTTTTAATGTTTTAAACAGCAATATTGTGATTTTTTTTTTTTCCCACATTCTCCTTTCCATATGTTCAGTGTTATTGCTATAACCACACACACACACACATACACACGCACACCTTATTAACCTCATAGAAAGTTTCAAAAAGAAGGCCTATCATTTTATTTTCTTCAGAAATGTGTTGGATTCCTGGAACTGAGGTTTGAGTAACTTTCTTACCACATAAAAAAAAGGAAGATGCAAAGAGTTATTGTACAAGTGGGAAACTGCAGGAATGTAAATTGGCAAATGTCCTCACACGGTATGTTTTATTCAATGCTGCATCCAGAAGAACAAAGTAATCACTGGGGTTCAGCTAAAATTGGCAGTCGTGGCCGAATGTTTAGAGAGTCAGATTGGTTACTCAGAGCTTGCAGGTTTGGTTTTAAATACCAGCAGGTGCCGTTGATCAAGGCAGCTAACCCCTAATCGCTCCCTGGGCTCCACAGCAAAAATGGCTGACCACTGCTTCAGGTGTGTGTTTGTTCACTGCTGATCCTTGTGTGAGAGCATTAAAAAGGATGTGTTAGTTTCAGATGGGTACAAATTCTATGGGTATTGGTACCATATGTAGCCTTCACGTCACTTTCACACTGAACAAAAATGACAGCATAGTGGTTGGCCCTGACTGTCAATAAAATGTTCTGCTTTCTTTAATTTGATAGATCTGGGTATGTATCATGAATCAATACACTGATGTATAACTTTGTTTTGAAATCGGCCCATCGCTATACGTGGTTATTTATTTATTTTGCGCACAAAAACTATTCTCGTCACTTCATAAAAATGAATGTAGAATCACTAGTGACATTGGCTTTGTAACGACGTCTTTAGTGCCTTTTATGGGTCTTGAGAGAGGAAAAGACATTGGTGTCAATAAAGGCCTTTCTGAACCATCGGATTTCAACAAAAATATCTTAATTTGTGTTCCAAAGATCTTCGGTCTTACGGGTGTCGAGGGTAAGTAATTAATGAGAGAATTTTCATTTTTGGGTGAACTAACCCTTTAAGAGTTTCTCCTAAACCGGCAAGTTAGGAGCTACTTTTATCCTTAAGATGTTTTGTGATTATGGCCCCAGATTAAAAAAAATCTGATGAGAGATTAAATTAGTTTGAAGCACATTAAATTTCTATGCACATCCAATTCTAACTTTTCAGGCATGCAGGTATTGAAAGTTACAGTCACAGAGTGTTCACCATGGGGCTCTGTGAACTGTCTTGCAGGAGAGACCGCAAGATTTGTCCAGTACAGCAACCTGGCCACCCACAGTTGGGCCGTACTGTGACTCACAACACCAGCACTGACTGTTCAATACTCTAGATCGATTTTTCGGAACACTGTTCCTGTATAGGAACTAACACTGCATCTTTCAGAAGTTTCACTTTGACACACCTACTGATCTTGAAGTGTGAATTTTCTGTGTAGAATATAGCGAAAATATCCAAAATTGTGTGCTTCGTGGATAGGAGGTAGAGCATTTTTTTTTTTAAATGGGACCTGCAGAGACCTGCACATCCATCTGAAATAGCTGGGGGGTAGGAAGAAAGTTTGTTTCAATGCTTTGAAAAAAATCACTACCACACCATAGCTAGCAAAACAACTAACTAGCATAACAACTCACTTGTCCAGCGGATTGCTTTTGGGTGTGTTTTCTCCATAAACATAAGAAGAAAAAAAACAATTTAAGATTTTTAAACTTTAAACCAAACCAACGTGAATCAGAACATTCCAACAGTTTAACTAATTTAAGCAGTACAATTTTCTTGGTAAGCTAACTTTAAAGTGCTTTTTGATCCAGCTAGCTATTTTGATCCATAGGACCGGCAGGAAATTCATCAGAGAATTTCATCAGAGGAGATATTTCCTTTTTTATTGCATGAATTGAACTATTAATATTACAAATATGATAACACTTTAGTTTAGTGTCAAATTCTCACTTTACACTAGTTGCTTATTAGCACGCATATTACCAGCATATTGGCTGTTTATTAGTACTTATAAATCGCGTTATTCTGACCATATTCTACATTCTTTAAAGGGATAGTTCACCCAAAACTGAAAATTACCCTATGATTTACTCACCCTCAAGCCATTCTAGGTGTATATGACATTCTTCTTTCAAACCAATACAATTTATATATATGTATGTATGTATGTATGTATGTATGTATGTATATGTATATGTATATATATATATATATATATATATATATATATATATGTATGTATGTATGTATGTATGTATGTATGTATGTATGTATGTATGTGTATATATATATATATATGTATGTATGTATATATGTATGTATGTATGTATGTATGTATGTGTATATATATATATATATATATATATATATATATATATATATATATATATATATATATATATATATATATATATATATATATATATATATATATATATATATATATATATATATATATGTGTATATATGTATAAATCCTTGCTCTTCCAAGCATTATAGTGGCAGTGAATGAAGGACGAGTTAGGCCAAAAGAGTAAACACTGACACGATGTAGGAGTAGCATAATCTTTGACACCTCTTACAGTTCAAATAGGGCTGCAACAAACTCATGCTCCTTATCTATTATATCAAAGTCCTCCATCATTTCTCTATCAAAATGTAATTTGTGACCAGTGTTTTGTTTTGCTCTATCAGATCCACTGCACTTCCACATTCATCAATGTATCATACGTCAGGTCATGGGTTACTTTTTCGTCATAAATTGATGCATAAGGCAGTCTGTCGGAACAGTTATTTTAGTTTATAATGTTTTAAATATGGATATTTTTTCTTACACAAACTCCTTGCTTCGCTTCAGAAGGCCTTTATTAAATCTCCAGAGCCATGTGGAGTACCTTTATGATGGATGGATGGATGGATGGATGGATGGATGGATGGATGGATGGATGGATGGATGGATGGATGGATGGATGGATGGATGGATGGATGGATGGATGGATGGATGGATTTTTTTAGGCTTCAACATGTCCTCTAATCACTGTCATTATAAAGCTTAGAAGGACATTTTTAATATAACTCTGATTTTATCTGATTCATCTGAAAGAAGAAAGTTACATTCACCTAGGATGGGGGTAATTTTCCTTTTTGGGTAAACCATCCTTTTTATCCTACCCAGTAACTAAACAACTACCTTATTAGTAGAACTATTAATAAGCAGTAATTTGGAGTTTATTGAGGCAAAAGGAGTAGTTAATAAAGAATTGGACCCTAAACTAGTGTGACCAAATATTTACTTAATGCTCCATGCACACACCCACACACCTGGCACACACTATGTATTTACATCCGGATCTTGTTAATAAGTGTGTCATTTTTATTATTATTTTATTTTGACATAGTTTGGGGAGTTCCACAGCGTAATCGCATCCCTTGGGGACAATGGTACTGTAACCTAGCTTGTTTTAAAAACTCCAAATCCATAATGAATTGTAAAACACCAATTACATGAATGTGGTGGGATGTATTACAATGACAAATATTTGTAGTACATGTGTGTGTAAGATGGGATTGTTGTGCTCGTGGTGCCAGCGGGGGTGTTGTCCCCCCTCATGCTGTTCTGCACTGGGAGAATCAGGGAAGGCTGAGGTGATTCACACATGAGTCAACAGCTATCAGCTATATAAGCCTGTCCACTCATGGAGTCTGGACATCATACTATCCTCGGATCTCAAAGGTAAGTCCACTTCACTCTCTCTCTCTACTCCTTACTATACTCTCACACTGTCTGCAGCTCTGACACTCCGGTGAGCAACACTAATGTGTGATTTTGTCATATAACTTTATAGCCTTTAAAAGAATATTTTATTATATTATGGAGAAATGGTTTAATTTTCCACCCAGAGAATTATAATAAATAAATAAAAGATTAGAGTGCTTTTGGAATGAAGCAATCATTGTTTATACAAGGGTAACCTGTTCTTTAGGGAGTTCACCAGATATTGAAACCTGGCACAGAGGCTGTCGTTTTGTTCATTAGGAGGTAAGATTGAACATAGCAGAACACTTCATTGCTTAATGTTGGCCTGGGGTTCACTGACATGCACACTGTGAAGACTACAGGACTATAACCACATTAGAGTGCCCTTAGATGTGTTTTCATGTGCAAGTAACCCACTTTTTAGTGTTGTATTTTGAGGGACAAACTGTCTTCTTAAGTTGAATTTGCAGTATAACTTTAGAGGATCTTATATCAGAGATTAAATGTCATGTGCAATCAACTGAAATATCAAGACTGGATTTCAAGATGAATTGCATTAACTGCAAGTGATTTCCTAATACAGTTTGGGAGAAAGGCAGATATAGTCTAAATTGCATTTTCTATAGCTAGTTAGTAAGGACGATGGATGGATGATTGATAGATAGATTGATTGATAGATAGATAGATAGATAGATAGATAGATAGATAGATAGATAGATAGATAGATAGATAGATAGATAGATAGATAGATAGATAGATAGATAGATAGATAGATAGATAGATAGATTTTTTTATTCCCTGTGTGGAATAAGTTTAATTATATAATGCTGTTCTTTTGTACTTTGAATCCTAAAAAACATGGTTTCCAAAAAAAATGATAAAAAGCATTTGTTGATAGTACGATGTCTGACCAAATCACTGTATTTGAATGATTCCTGAATATTCTGCTTTGCCATAACACGCAGAATTAAAATAAATGTAAAATATAGTAAATAATATTTTTTTACTGTATTTCCGATCACATAAATCCAGCCTTGGTGAGGATAAGCAATTTTTAAACAATTACATTTAAAAGATTTGTAATTGACATTTATAATAATGTTGATTTTATTTCATCAGGTATTGCACTATTGCCAAGATAAAGACCCCCACACACAGGAGGAATGTATTTTCCAGCTCTTCTCTACACCTGTATTTTGAGCATGCTCCTTCTGATTGATGGCATTCCCATTCATCTGGATGTCCTCAAAAGTTTGGTCAAATGGCAGGCTGACATCATCATCCAGAGAATTGAGAAACACAATGAGAAGGTAATGGGTTAGACCTCAGTGAACTATTGCATGGCTTTTGTCCATATAAAGGTTAACAACGATGAACTTTATTGAGATCTGGTCATACTCATTTGTGTCTTCTTCCACAGCTAAATCTGCCTCCACACCTCTTCTTTGAGGATCTTTACCCTGAGGTTCCTGCTAATAAACCTATCCAGGGGGTTGGGTCCATCATGGACACCCTGACTACCTTTCAGAGGATTCTTCAAAAGCTGCCCGAGGGGCATGTGAGTCCGTTACACAGAGACGTGTCCACCCTTTTGGGTTACCTTAAGCGAAGGATGACAACTATGCATTGCACATCCAAGGAGCTTGCCAATTGGATGTCACTGGATGCTTTCTTAAAGGAGAACGCCACCCACCACATTACTGTTGGGTACATTACTTTAGACAGACTGAAACAATTCATGCAAAAGCTGATAGGTAATATAGACCAGTTGAAGAGTTGCTAATCTATTATAATAGTATGCTATTTATTATATTTATTTAAAACCATGTGTATTTATAGACCAAAGCAGGATTTTTGGCACAATTTAATGTACAAACATATTTTAAAACGATTCCCTGCTATTAAATAGAAAGCAAGTATTGTTGCTTGTGACAAATGGTGCACTAAACAATCTGTCTTTACGACATAAACATACACTAGCAATCTGATACCTGCACACATCGCCATGTCATACTTCATGCTGTTTTCAGGATGACATCAGCACTTGCTGAGCTTGCTCAGTGATGTCACTGTTTACCAGAAGCGAGGTCAGACTCTGCTGGGAAGATGGAATTATATTCCCATTTTACTTTCTTGCCGTAACACCAGCCATGTAGGACACAGACATAAACATTTTGCTACACAGTATGAATCTATGCACTTTTAATATATAATGTAAGAGTTTTGTATTTTGTGTAATGATGCATTTTTCCATAAAAAATGTGTTAACAATAAAATTCATTTATTTTATACTTGTATATATTGTAGTTCTGTTTATGTCAATGCAGTTTGCACAGTTGGCTTGACTTCTTATTAGATGTGATTTTCTCATACTCATACAGTGACTTTTTTTCTTGGTCATAATTTTTCCAGTGTTTTCCAGCGAAACTCAAAATTGAAGATGCAGCATTGGAATGGTTTTTCAGATAAATCTATCAATTACAGCCTTTTTTTGACCATACAACATAAATACATGCAATATCATTTAATTGAATACATAACTAAATTAACCATTTTGATATTATTAGTCAAATATTATGTTCCTTTTGGCCAGCCCCCATTTTGTAAGGTTGAAAATCTATAGCTTTGTTTGTTCAACTGAAAACATTTTGGTACTTTTTAAATAAATGCATGCAAGTGTTCTATTTAGCATTTTTGTATATTGTATATTGGCCACAAGCAAACCCGCTCTAGACATTTTAGTCATTAAAATAAACCACAAATGCATTTAAAAGAAAATTTAAAAAAAGAAAAGAAAAAAGGAATAAAACCACAAGCAAGTTTATTTTTTTTCAGACATTGTCAACAAGGGTGCATTTCATAACTTATTTAATAAGGGAAGACAGGGATGCCTGCTGGCATTTAAATCAAGTACACCTGTTTTTAAACCTTGAGAGCAGTTAAAGTCCATATTGACAACAGCTGACGACTGTCTACAAAAGCTCTATCTTTGTAATGTTAAAAAAACTCTGTGCCAAAAGCGGCAGGAAACATGAAACTTGGCATGGAACTCTCTTGATAAACACGTAGTTCAAGAGACGTCCAAACCAATAAGCATTAAACAGTCTGTTAAATATTGAAACCATCTCTGATTTTTTAAAATATCTTTAGAAGAAATATTCCTCCGTAGCAACCAAAAAATATCACATGTTGAAAAACCTTTTTTATTTTCAGTTTAAAAAACTCAAACAGAGCCAAAGTATTAAATTCAGTCCTCCTCTGAGAAGATTTCATGTTTCTTTCTCTCACATCAGCTGAACCATTTGTTCTTCTTGACTACAGTCTTAGTGTTTGATTTGCCCATCATTTTCTTTTTGTACTGGTCCACCAAACTGTCAAAGCGAGCATCCTCTCTGCTCTGGAACATCCTCTTTGCAGGTTTTCCATTCTGAAACAGAATAAATATACATAAGAATTGTACAAAAAAATAAAAATAAATACAATAGACATAACGTAACAAGATGAACTGGTGATATTAAAACAAAAAAAATGTCTAAATGTTCTAAACAATATGTTGTACCGTTTATATACACAACACTACTGGGCTATCCTCAGCGTTATGTCCTGCTATATTAAAATGCATCTAAATAGTTACATCTAATTGCTTCTATATAGTGTATCCAGAAAGTATTCACAATGCTTCACTTTTTCCACATTTTGTTATGTTACAGCCTTATTCTAAAATTTATTAAATTCATAATATCCCTTAAAATTCTACAAATAATACCCCATAATGACAATGTGAAAAGTTTTTTTGAAATCTTCGAAAGCCTTTGCTCAATACTTTGTTGAAGCACTTTTGGCACCAATTACAGCCTCAAGTCTTTTTGAGTATGATGTTAACAAGCTTGGCACACCTATTTTTGGGAAGCTTCATTCAAAAGACAGGTAAAAACTCATCTCTTCCCTTTGATTTACCGTATCCTTAAGGTAATCCTTAAGCACTTAACCTTATCATAAAAAATAAATAAAAAATCTAAACTCTTCCTCTCTATTTTTATTTTCTTCTCTTTTTTGCTACTCTGAGTAGTATACAAATCTTGGTATTTAGGGCACTTTTTGCATTTTTTTTTTTACTCTTGACAGATCGCTTCCTGTACTCCTGAGTTGTAAGTCGATTTGGATAAAAGCGTCTACTAAATGCATAAATGTAAGTTTCTTCCATTGTTCTTTAAAGGCCCTCTCAAGCTCCATCAGGTTGGATGGGGAGAGTCTGTGCACAGCCATTTTCAGATCTCTCCTGAGATGTTCAATCAGGTTCAAGTCTGGGCTCTGGCTGGGCCACTCAAGGACATTCACAGAGTTGTCCCTTAGCCACTCCTTTGTTATTTTGGCTGTGTATTTAGGGTCGTTGTCCTATTGGAAGATGAACCTTCACTCCAGTCTGAGGTCCAGAACGCTCTGGAGCAAGTTTTCATCAAGGATGTCTGAATGTATTGCAGCATTCATTTTTCCCTCGATCCTGACTAGTCTCCCAGTTCCTGCCGCTGAAAAACTTCTCATCGGGACCTTAAAATTCTGCATACATTTTTCTGTACAGTGCAAATAAGTGCGAGTAATGGTAAGCATGAGCGGCTGCTGGCTGCAGGAATGCAAAACAGTAACAGCCAAGCTGAGTATTTTGACTGATTAATAAGGGTTCTTATTAATTACAAGGCAAAACCTAGAAATATGCCCCCTGAACACTTTCCATATACGCCACGCGTCTCACTGTATCATTACATGATACTTTTGTGTCCTTTTTGAACGCTTTAGCCTGGTTGCCATTTACTGCCATTATATGGAGGAGCGTGTGCAGGATGTTTTTAAAAAATTCTCTTTTTGAGGTCTGAACAAGATAGAGGGACATAAGGCATTGGAACAACAGCAGGGTGAGTAAAAGATGGTTTTATTTTCATTTCAGGGTGAACTATCCATTTAAGTCAGTGGTCTCAAACTCAGATTGGCTGGAGGTTATTGCTGTGATTGTAAGCACACTATTTCTGGAAATATACTTTATTTGCTGTGATGTTAGTAATAGAATTTAGTAAAAAAGAAAAAAAAAACAGCATGCATATATATATAATCTCAGTCCCTCCAGGATTTCGCTGGCCTTTTTTGTGATTGTTGCAGCCTAAAATGCCTGATGTTGCGACCACTTTTCTTAAAAGTTGCGATTTGTTTTTCTTGGTTAAAACGGCAAAGGTAGATCAATTTTTACTTAAAGTGCTCATCATGCTTTTTTGCTTTTCCCCTGTTCTTTATTGTGTTATAATATCTTTTTTGTTTATGTTAAAGGTTTATAAAGTTAAAAAAAAGCCCAAAGTGCACCCCAAAGGGACTTATCATGTCCCACAGAAAACACTGTTCACCATCTGCTCTATTGTAGTCTAGCCTTTACTTCAGAGACAACTTTGTAACACACATTATAATGCTCGCCTAGCTGCTAGCATGGAACACCCTCATCATTTATTTCAATCATTATATCATTACAAATTAAAAAGGATATTGATAAGGAGAACAAAACTAATCTTTAGAAAATCCTTATAAAAAGGCAAAACAAATGACTTATATAGCATGCTGACGTATGATGCCACTTAGCAGGAGACCACGATGATTGGTCAAAGTTGCAGAAAAGTTGTGGTGATTGGTCAAAATTGCGAGTCGCACTGAATTCATGGGGATTTTTTGAAGTTGCGTTAATAGTTGCGATCGCAACATCACGAAATCCTGGAGGGACAGATATATTTTTTGTACAGTTAGTGCAAATATTTTTACCTTACTTTATTTTAATTTAAATAATTTAAAGGTCAAAACCTTGCATAAAACAAACAACCTTGCAGAGAACACATGCAATCACTGAATATATTTGCAGACTATTCTATTTCTTGCCAGACACATGCCAGCGTTTCTGCTCACACAACTGAGTCACGTTTGCCTTGATTAAGGTCTCAGTTAAAACCCTAAGTGCAGCTTCAAGATGGACATCACTAAGCCTGGACCTGTCCTTGCATTTATTGAAGTTCATAGTTGAGAAATGTTTCTCACACTGATATGTGCTTCCAAAAGGCACATTACCCGACTGAACACTCTGGACAGTTCTGGGAAGCATGGAGGTAATTCTTTCAGAAACTGTCCAGTCGTGTCTGCTTTTCGCTGTGTCTCTCTGAATGTAGTTTTTTAGCTCACTGTTGCACTGCAATTGAGTAAGTTCCATTTGCAACAAACTTGGGACACTCTCCACGTCAGCTGAGAAAGGATCTGCAAACAGTTGGAAAGTGTCAGGGTGTGCCTTGAAGTCAGCAAAACACGGATCAAATTCCTGCAGTAGGTTTTCAATAGCACAGGCAAATTCATCACCACTGAATTATGTGCCCTCCTCCACAAGAGATCTGCATGTTGTGAAATGACAGTGCAGAAAGAGTTTTCCACAATCTCAGTTTTGTGGAGAAGGCTTTCACACTTTCATATGCTGCTGTGATGAGCTGACAAAGACCCTGGAGTTTCAGGTTAAGAATGTTCAGCTCCTGTGTTATGTCCACTAGGAATGCAAGGTCCATGACCCATTTAGCATCATCAAATTCATGAACATCCATTCTGCCATTATCCATGAATCTCTTCACCTCTGCTCTTAACTCAAAAAAATGTCTTCAGGACATTCCCCCTGCTGAGCCAGCACACCTCAGTGAAGTAAAGTACAACACCATATGTTGAGTTAATTTCTTCTAAAAGGGCCTGAAACTGGCAGTGCTGTAAACTCTTTGACCGGATATAATTGATAAATTTCAGGACAACAGACATGACAAGTTCATATTTCAAGCATTTGCTGCACAGTGCCTGTTGGTGTATAATGCAGTGCAGATCAACTGCTGGATCTGCATGTTCCTCTTCTAGCTTTCGTTGTACCAGCGCTACAGTCCATTTTTCTTGCCTGTCACAGACGGAGCACCATCAGTGGTAATGCCTACCAGTCTGTTCCACGGCAAACTTGCGCACTCTTTGGCTGTAGTACGGCCATGCATTGGACACAAACTCAGCAATTCCTCTGTCACTTCAAATTGGTCATTAATACCTCTGATGAAAATGGTTAGCTTGAGCAATGTCTGTGCTTTCGTCAAGGGCCACAGAGTATGCAGTGAAATCTCTAGCTTTGCCGCACAACTGGTCATAAATGTAACTCGACAACTCGGTTATCCGCTCTGCCACTGTGTTTGCCGATAGAGAGATTGTTGACAAGCTCTTCTTTTCTGGACATAAAATATCAGTAACTTTTAACATGCAGTACTTCATAAACTGCCCTTCAGTGAATGGCTTTCCTGCTTTTGCGATCAGCTCACTCACCACATAACTTGCTTCAATGGCAGCATTAGCATCCTTTTTGGCTTTATGAGAGGTGGACATTATTATTATTTTTTTAATCTAGATTAATTTTGAAGATTTTGAGCAAATATACTGAAATAAACAATGCTTTTCAGGTTTATCTAACATTAGTGTTTAGGTAAAGAAATTGAATAAAGTAATCAAATGTAAAATAACTGCATATTTCACTGTTTAAATTAAAGATTCATCCTTATTAAACTTACACAAGCTATTCAATCAAGAGCAGTGAGTGATGTCCTTATCTTCTGTTTGACATTAAACAGAGCAGTAAAGGCTACTGCCCCTTTAAGACCTAATGCAGGGATATGCGTCGTCTTTATCGACTGTATGAAGTTCACTTAAGGCATATTCAGACTATGTCTGCTTGGGTGCTCATCAAGATGGACATGTTGACATACATTCAGACATAGGGCAGCACTTGCATGCACTGAACAGTTTACAAAGAGAGGCCGCTTTGTCCACGTTTTTCTTTTATTTTCGCTGTTGTTTTAGTGCATCACTGAGAAGCCAGCATGTGTATCCATTGACAGAAACATACATAAAGCATTATTTTCAAGTTACAACCCATATTAAAGATGCATCATCAGATGTGAGATGAACCGCGGTGCAAGTGCTTTTACATGGCACCCCTGCTCTTGTCAGACGGCACCCCTGCCCGCCGCAGCACCCCGGTTAGAAACGCTGGTATATACCCAGCTCCCAACCCAACTTTGAGAATAGATTAACGGCGTTATTTTTTTTAATCGCCCGATAAGAGTCTCGCGTTAATGCAGCAAGTTAACGTCGATAACGGCCCACCACTTATAATATATACACACACACACTCTCTCTCTCTCTCTCTCTCTCTCTCTCTCTCTCTCTCTCAAACTCTTTGACTTGCCTGTTTCCTGTTTATGCCAGGTTTCTCAGTGAAAGTAGACATATTTCTCTCTTTTCTGCTGGGCCCTTTCTTTGGTTTCTTGGGTTGCACCATGGGCTGTTTCCCTTTATCACGTTGCCTAAGGAATAGAGGCATAGTGCGAGGGTCATTGTACATAATACTCTTTTTCTTGATTAATTACTGGTTCAGATTTACATGCACATTGAATCATACCTGATTTTTGGGCCTCTATGTGAAGGCATGTGCAGAACCTTCTGCCGTTTTTTGCCATCTTTCAGTTCTACGTGCTCCACCTCTGGTTTGGTCCTAAAACCAGAGTATTGGCTTCCTTGAGCCTTACCCTGTTTATCAACATTAGCCACATTTCCTTTCCGCAGGGGACCTTTCATCTTTTCTGAAGGATGCTGTGGCGGCCCTCCTGTTTTGCGGTCTTGTTGGAGTTGCTTGTATGGAAAAGCACATAAAGGCCTCAATCAATGATTTGAATTTAGGGAATTCTTTCTTTAAGATGCAACCAAGCCTCACCTTGCTCTTTTGCTGGCGTATGGCTTTAAGTTTCAGCTTCCTGCCATCCTCCAGAGAGAACTCCGCTATAGGTCTCTGACAGGAATGACACAGAAAATTACTTTAAACATTAATACGTCAACACTGTTCTTGCTCAATCCTCAATTATTGCTCAATGCTAAAGCTTTTTCCAATTTATATTAAATAAAATGGCTATGAGTCTTCACCACAAGTGTTTGTGAACAGAACGATTCATCTTATTCTTGAGAAGTTACATTTAATAGACCAAAACACATTCCACTGATTGTCAGAGGAATGTGTGTTTGTAGGACGTGTGGAAAGATTGGCAGACAGACACGTGGTTTGATTTGTTTTCGAGTACGTTCCTTTTTCCTCCTTTGCTAAACACATAATGGCCACTGCTGTGAATCTGGCACTGAAGCCCTTAAAAACAGGCCCTCAAAGTGTGTTTACACACTAGCAAGCAGTAACTAACATCATCTAATATCATCCCCTAATGCAATGACCCTGAACATAGCTGGAATACTTCTAGGAATTAAGACAGTCGCTGCAGGGTCCTACATCTCTTTCTAGGAATATTTTGACTTGATAGAACAATAAACAGGTTATCTAATATCCCTTTTTTTCTTCCAATGCTCCTAGCAAACAATGAGAATTGGTTCCCAAATCAGGCATTTGAATGACAACAAAATGTGTGGTGGTCTACCTTTTGGGATCCAAAGATGTCCGGGTTGTTGTTAAGGTGACGTAGGGCTAGTAGAGCATGTTCATGTTCTTTAAACTCCACAAAGCCATATCCTAGGGAACGACCGATCACCTTACCCCGAATAGGCTTCTTGTCATACATCACACGACACTGTAGGTACATGTATACAGAGATATCTGGTGTAAGTTGCAGGTAGAAGTGCTGGTGGCAATTTCAGTCATTAACACTGCACTCATTTAGAACAACTAAAAAGAATAGTTCACCCAAAAATGATGTCATCAATTACTCACCCTCAGTTTCTTCCAAACCTACATTCATTTCTTACTTCTGCTAAACACAAATTTAAGATATTTTGAACAATGTCAGTGACCAAAGAGTTGATGGGTGCTATTTTTTCCATACTATGGAAATCAAGGAGTCCCTATATTAAGTAACTATTTGGTTACCCATATTCTTCAAAATATCTTCTTTTGTGTTCAGCAGAAGAATTAAACTCATATAGGTTTGGAACAAATTGAGGCTAAGTAAATAATGACAGAAAACCAAAATCTTGTTTGTTTTCAACACTTTAACTACAATGTATATATATATTCCTGGGAAGCAACAATTTGATGAAAACAACTCAAATTAAAAGACAAATTTATTAAATGTTTTTTTTTTTAACATTTATCTTTCTGACATGCAAGATGCCTGAAAGACAGAAGGAGAGGTTCTATCTGAGACTAGTTAATTTCAGTGATATGTCAGGTCGTAATATTTTGTGTGTGGCATTCCTCAAAAAGTAAATAAACAGCCCCTGAAACCTAATGTGCAATCAAGAGGTTGCAGAACCCTACAAAAGCTGCTTCTTTGTTCATTAAATAAAACTTTTTAGGAGTCAGCTAAATGACTACTAACAAACTAGACAGTGAAACCTCCAGATCATACCCAAACAACAGTCCTGCCCTCTAGTGTTACTAGATAAAACTGTGTGAAGACGTCTCTATTTCTTTTCTTT
Source organism: Pseudorasbora parva (assembly GCF_024679245.1). Taxonomy (NCBI): domain Eukaryota; kingdom Metazoa; phylum Chordata; class Actinopteri; order Cypriniformes; family Gobionidae; genus Pseudorasbora; species Pseudorasbora parva. The sequence goes on from NC_090187.1 coordinate 28,560,381, forward strand.
TTTTAAAATCAACATTGCTTTGAATTTTGGTGTGCAGTTAGAACCGGCTTTTTAAACAACAAAATAAAAAGGATGTGACGTGGGAAAAAGGAAATTACCTCAGTGATGCGGATGCCTTTACCACCAGCAGCAGATAAGCAGAGTTTGCGAAATTTAGGCTGGTTGAGGCTCTTGGGCAGGTTATGAACACACAGACGTGTTTTAGACACATACACATGAACGTCCTTTAACTTTGCTCTTTTCAGCTCCTCAATCTGACAACACACACATACACACAAAATCAGAAAACATGATATAAAAAATTATTTTACCTCCTTTACACCTAGCATTATCATATAACAGATACCTTATTTTTATCTGCCATAGTGATGGAAAGCATCTTGAAATCAATGCTTTCATTAATTTTATTTTTTACTTTGACAGCACAACTGTTAATACAACGTAACATATGTAAGTTCCATTTCACATTTTTGTGTGAGAAAGTGCTGTCAGGTGTTTAAAAGAATAAATAAAAACAAAGTATAGACACCATCCATAAACAGAGTGATTAATTTATTGTTTTTCTACTTGTGAATGTAAATGTGAAGGAAACAAAAACAGTACTGATTTAAATGTATTAAAATCAGTGTCGCTACTATTAATTTGTAATTCTGTAATTTAAAAAAAATACAAATATTAGATGAAAAACATACACAAAAAAGTAGGAATGTTGTGTTTGTAGCTCACTGAAATAAATTTAAGCTGAAAAACTAAAATTGCTAAATATAAATTTGAAATAAACATGTATTAAAGCTTTATAGAAATACTCATAAAAGCTAATAAAAATAAAAACGAAAAACAAATTTTCTGCACTCACTCTTGTTCTCTTGGCCATGTCAGATTCTGAAACATCCTCTGCAGCCTTGGATCCAGGACGGATTACTAGAGAAAGTGCAAGAGTTAATCCTGGTGCACGTATTAAGATGCATTCTGGTCAATCGGATCACAAGTCGATAAGGAAAACATTCCTGTTTACACCAGGGCCCGTATTGTTAAAGCCTCTAAGAATCATCTCAGAAAGCTCCTAATTTACCTTATAAACTTCAACATAGGAGTCTTGTCTTAAGAGTGATTCAAGGCCGATCAGAGAGCAACTCACTATATACTGACTTGCTCAAATTTCGAGTATATTACTGATCTACCCACCCACACACACACACACGCGTTTTTGTGATAAACAGGTACTTATGAAAAATGCATTACATATGAGGACATGCCTTTCTAAAGCTGCTAGAGCCAAGCTGAAAACAGTTTTAGATTGCCAATGGCCATGTTATGACAGTCATCTGTTAAGATTTTAATTTACAGCATATTTTTGCACAACCTGATATTTTACACACACACACACACACACACACACACACACACACACACACACACACAGTGAGGAAAATAAGTATTTGAACACCCTGCTATTTTGCAAGTTCCCACACTTGGAAATCATAGAAATCATCTTAGGTGCATGTCCACTGAGAGACATCTAAAAAACAAAATTTTAAAAATCCAGAAAAATCACAATATATGATTATTTTTACTATTTATTTGTATGATACAGCTGCAAATAAGTATTTGAACACCTGAGAAAATCATTGTTAATATTTGGTACAGTAGCCTTTGTTTACAATTACAGAGGTCAAACGTTTCCTGTAGTTTTTCATCAGGTTTGCACACACTGCAGGAGGGATTTTGGCCCACTCCTCCACACAGATCTTCTCTAGATCAGTCAGGTTTCTGGCCTGTCGCTGAGAAACACAGAGTTTGAGCTTCCTCCAAAGATTCTCTATTGGGTTTAGGTCTGGAGACTGGCTAGACCACGCCAGAACCTCGATATGCTTCTTACAGAGCCACTCCTTGATTATCCTGGCTGTGTGCTTCTGGTCATTGTCATGTTGGAAGACACAGCCTCAACCCAACTTCAATGCTCTAACTGAGTGAAGAAGGTTGTTCCCCAAAATCTCGCAATACATGGCCCCGGTCATCCTCTCCTTAATACAGTGCAGTCACCCTGTCCCATGTGCAGAAAAACACCCCCAAAGCATGATGCTACCACCCCAATGCTTCACAGTAGGGATGGTGTTCTTGGGATGTTCCTCATCATTCTTCTTCCTCCAAACACGTTTAGTGGAATTATGACCAAAAAGTTATATTTTGGTCTCATCTGACTATCTTGCATGACTCCTCTGGATCATCCAAATGGTCATTGGCAAACTTAAGACGGGCCAGGACATGTGCTGGTTTAAGCAGGGGAACCTTCCGTGCCATGCCTGATTTCAAACCATGACGTCTTAGTTTATTAACAACGGTAACCTTGGAAATGGTAGTCCAAGCTATTTTCAGGTCATTGACCGGCTCCTCCCGTATAGTTCTGGGCTAATTTCTCACTTTTCTTAGGATCACTGAGACCCCACGAGGTGAGATCTTGCATGGAGAGCCCATCCGAGGGAGATTGACAGTCATGTTTAGCTTCTTCCATTTTCTAATGATTGCTCCAACAGTGGACCTTTTTTCACTAAGCTGCTTGGACATTTCCCCGGCGCCCTTTGCAGCCTTGTGGAGGTGTACAATTTTGTCTCTAGTGTCTTTGGACAGCTCTTTGGTCTTGGCCATGTTAGTAGTGCCATGCTATGACTTGGCCATGTTAGCAGATTCTTACTGATTGTATAAGGGTGGAAAGGTATCTTTATGCAGCTAACAACCTCAAACAGGTGCATCTATTTTAGGATAATAAATGGAGTGGAGGTGGATATTTTAAAGGCAGACTAACTGGTCTTTGATGTTCAGAATTCTAGATGATAGACAGGTGTTCAGATACTTATTTGCAGCTGTATCATACATATAAACAGTAAAAAAATCATATATTGTGATTTCTGGATTTTTTTTTTAGATTGTGTCTCTCACAGTGGACTTGCACCTACGATGACAATTTCAGACCCCTCCATGATTTCCAAGTATGAGAACTTGCAAAATAGCAGGGATTGGGCTATTCCCAAAATTGCAAATACTTTTGCAAATACATATTTTCCTCACTGTATATATTTACTCTATTTTTGATTTACCATGCTGTTAATTGCGAACTTAATGTATTTGATAGGAAATGAACAGCGATACAACTTTATTTATAGAAGGTTGTGAAAGACCCAAATCATCACTGCTACATGGTTCCATTTTTCTAGTTGCCAAACATGTTAATGTAGTGATTACTTCAATTTCTGCTGCTATGGCATTGCTGCACAGTGGCGGATATGTTAGCTGCCACATCACTAATAAGATCGCTCACAAACATGATCCTTGCACGATTTAATTTGTCCCTCTTTGTGTTTGTCCATTTTCTCTGCTGCTAGAAAAAGTCCTCATTCGTACTCCTAATACTTAAGACCTCTTTTAAGGTTTAGAATGCTTTCCAAATTACTTTTTTTCTTTATTAGAATTTTTACTTTAATTTAGAGTAAAAACACCCATCTTTCTAAGAATTTTCTTAGAATTGTCAGTAGGAGCTACTTTTTACATAGATTTTTCATGAATACGGGCCCTGGTGTTTTAGTCCACTTTTGACCACTTCTGTCCTGATTTTTCCAAGGGGAAAGTCTATTGGTGGGTAAATGTATGGGCCTTTTCAAATCTTTACATTTATAGGACGAGCGGCTGTGTGCATTTTACTTTCGGTTTAGAATGAACAATTTAAAAGCCCCCGCTGCTTATACCGGTTTTACCATTGTTGTCACACATCGATTAACCAGTGGGAACATTTCCTCACCGTCACATCCCTACTCTGGTGTTTACACTATGAAAACAATCCAGTCTAGTGCATTTTTGACTACCTCTGGAAGTGGTCAAAAGTGGACAAGCTCTAAACGTTTTAGACCCAGTTTAGACCTGTGTTTAGCAACATCCACTTGTGATTAGAGTGACGAAAACGCTTCTTAATAACAGGTGTAAAAAGGCCCTTTACTTGTATTGGCAAACTAAAATGAAGCTCTGTTAGTGGTCAGTTGACGGGCAGCATTTTGTGACTGGCTTCACTTACAGCCCTCTCTGGCAAGGTAAAGGTTCCTGGTGCCTGTGTGAGTTTTCACTTTCTTGTCCTTTAATTTTGCAGCATCTTCTCGATTTACGGCTGGCAAAATGTTCAGTCTCCTGCCATCAACCTTAATGCCACCAAACTGAAATACACATCTGTATCAGCACAACAATCCTATATTTACTCTTATCATATGTTGAATATATAAGAACAGCAACTCTTACTAGAGCTGCAGGACAGTGAACTCACCTCTTTTTCATCTTGAGCAGCAGCAGCCATACACTTCTCTGCCGCTTCTTTACTTTTGAACTGAGCAAAAGCACAGCCTACACAGCCAGACATTTAAAGAGAGAGAATAACTATGAATGAGGTACTTAAATTCAACACAGGCCATGGTTATGGTGACTGAAAATACCTTTTGAATATCCTGTGGCTGCGTTCATCACCACACATATATAATTTAGCTCGCCAAACTGCAACAAAACTTCCTCCAAACCCTCTTCATCCGTGTCAAAAGACAGATTTCTGATAGAACACCAAATTAAAAGAAAGATGAAAATGAAAACATAAATTCCTATTTGAAACAACTGCTTGTATACAGAATTGCTGTGTAGTTTGGTACAAATGTTTGACAAGTTTAGAAAAAAAACATCTATACAACAGAATATGATTCTCACCTGATGAAGACGGTTTTTCCCTCATTGACATCTGAAGGAAGAGGGTCTCGCTTCTTCTTTTGAAGAGCTGTGGATAGAAATTTAACGGACACATTACATGTATGGTATGACATTATACTGTCAACAGCGTATGAGTCTGAATTAATTGTTAAAACAAGTATTATTATTTTTTGTGCACAAAAAGTATTTTTGTCACTTTATAAAAATAAGATTGAACTACTGGAGTCACATTGACTATTTTAACAATGTATTTCCTACCTTTCTAGGCCTTGAAAGTGTTAATTAAATAGCTGTCTATGGAGGGGTCAGAGAGCGCTCTGATTTCATCAAAAATATCTTAATTTGTGTTCCGAAGATGAATGAAGGTCTTACAGGTTTGGAACAACATGATGGTGAGTAATTAATGACAGAATTTTCATTTTTGGATAAATTAACCCTTTAATCATATGCATTTATGGTGAAATTACTACATTTTTGTGTCAATCATGTTCATTTTGGCCATAAACAATGTGTTGTTACAGCAAAAATAGACTTGGTGCAGAAACTATCACTGCTGCCTGCATACACCCCAGTCCTAGAAGGCACTGCCGGACCATGTCCGCGTGCAATGAGAACACAGTGACCTTTTAAACATGGGCACAGAAAAAAACTGGTACTGCATACGCACTGCAAATGTAACGTGTGAAATGGACCTTATGTTTGTTGTCTATTAATAAATTAATCTTACCTTCACTTTTTCCTTCATTGTCATCGTCATCATCGTCGTCATCATCGTCATCATCATCATCATCATCATCGTCGTCATCATCATCATCTTCTGGCTCGCTCGCATCACTATCTGTTTGCTGAGATTCATTTTTTGCATTGTCGTCATCCTCTGAATCGTCCTCTTTCTCTGACTCGGATTCATCCTTCTCTTCTTGTGATATAGACCTTTACACAACAGACCTGATTTTAACTGAAAGGAATTTACCTAAACACACATAATCAGATCTGCTGCATTTTCAACACTTACTTTTTCTTGGCACCTTCATTCCCATCAGCTCCTGCACCTTCAGAATTCACATTCTCTTCTTTGATTGTTCCTGCAAGATATCCATACACTTCACTACAAAAATATAGATGGTAGATGCACTTTCAAAGCTTTTTACAACCACATCTACATAAATAAGTGAAAATTACTGAACAAATTACCAGCTGGTAAAGCTGATTGGGTGGCGAGATACTTGTCCCTTGCAATAGCCCAATCCACAGCCACTTGTCTGTCTGTGAGGGGCAAATAAAACATTTTATTAATAAAAAAATAGAAACAGGCAGCTTCCATTTTAGTACAGACCATTTTGAAATTGTATTAAAGGGTTAGTTCAACCTAAAAATAAATTTCTGTCAAATTAATTACTCACCCTCATGTTGTTGCAAACCGTTAATACCATTCATCTTCAAACCTCAAATAAAGATTCAAACAGTCATGAATCAGCGGATTGATTCATGATTCAGATCGCCAATGTCACGTGATTTCAGCAGTTTGACACGCGATCCAAATCATGAATCAATACCAAAAGATTCTAATGAACTATCTGATGTCACATATGTACTACTTTGATGATGCTTTTATTCCCTTTCTGGACATGGACAGTATAGTGTGCCTTCACTTAGAAATACGCTGTCGGACTAAATATAAAATATCACAAACTGTGTTCTGAAGATGAACGGAGGTCTTACAGGTGTGGAACAACATTAGGATGAGTCATTAATGACATCAATTTCATTTTTGGGTGAACTAACCTTTTAATATTCATGTTAATATTACATTAATAATGACAATTTAAATAATTTTATGACATGGAAGTTTCCTGAGGCCCCATAGTGGAAGCACTGCAATGGTGTTCAGTCTTGAGAAAGACTCACCTTTGATCTCCTTCAGGTTCATCTCGGCGAGAGCTTTCCCAGCTTCTAACGTGGAATTGAACTGCACAAATGCAAAACCTCGCTTCTTCCCATCTGCACAAACATGACACTATGAAAACTAACCAAGGCCGTATGAAAAACATCAGGTAAAGAGAACTTAAGAGATGCTTTTAAACAGTCAAATGCACTTGTTGGTCAAAGATTTACCTGGTTTTAAAGGAATCTTGGCCTCAAGCACGGTTCCAAACTTGGAGAAGATCTGCTTTAAATCATCTTCTTCACACTGCACATAAAGCGCAAGTGTAAGAGCCAATATCAATCATCAAAACTATGCATTGCCCCTTTAAACAACAGAATTTAGACAACTCACCTTAAAACTGAGATTTCTGATGATCAGCCGAGATTTCAATTTTTTCTTGTTTATGCCTGTAAACTTTTCAGGACTTTTGGTTTCTTCTGATTTCTTTTTTTCTGCTGGTTTCTTTGTTTCAGCTGGTTTATCTGTATCTCCTGCATCTGCATGAACAGTTCAGACTCAGTTCTTCCAATCCAAACCAAAAAATACAAAATAAAATAAAAACATGCTTAAAATGTATGCAAGAGGATCTTACCTTCTTCTGTTTTCACTTTCTTTCTCCTTTTCTTATCATCTGGTTTTTTCTTGGCCACAGTTACAAATATCTTCTGCTTGTCATACTCCTTGACTTCTTTTATGGCCCTTTGTGCATCTTCTTCCATAGAGAATGTCACGTATCCAAAGCCACGACATTTTTCAGTCTCTGTAAACAGCACACATAAAAATGTATTACAATTTCATATTTCATGCTGTTTACATATGTTGACAATATAGGGATTTAAGGGAAGTTAAGCCTTAACGTTACCCCTATTCCTGACAATGAAGCAATTCTTCAGCGGTCCTATTTCAGAGAATACTTCTGCCAGATGATCATTGGTGGCTGTTTCAGGTAATCTCCTGACAAATAAAGTGACTGCAGGCATTTTCACCACGAGTCAGCTCGACTGTTCTTCACAGCCAACAAACGTCTCTAAAAACAACAATGTTGATTACCGAATATGACAAACACCGTCACATACAAGTCGCGATGATATTAAGGGTCTTGTGGTATAAATGACTCCAAAACAGTGCAGTAGTAGTAATGCACGTTTCTCACATGTTTCTGCCGTACAGGAAGTTGTCAAGAAGGAGATTCTTCGTTTGGTTTGGACGTCGTTAAGGTAGCACTGCGCGATAAGGAACCATATTGACTCCTGCTGGTCTGGAGAAGCATGTCCTGGTAGATCTTTTCCATAGCAAAAATATTCAAACCTATAACGTTTTATATAGGTAAACGTATACATTTTTAGGCACGTCTTTTTTCTTGCAATTGCGAGTTAGTATCAGGAAGGTGAGGGGGGGGGGGAGGGTTGGTCAGAGTAAATATGAACTCGCAATTCTATGCAGGATCGACTGTGTTATATAAGCGAGGAAATGCGAGGAAAAAAAAGTAAATGTGACTTATAACTCGGAATTTAGATTTTTATTGTTTTAGTGTGGCTTCCATGCTAACAGAACGTCATCAATGTTTGCAAACACACTCAAAAAGTCTAGCCCACGCTGTGAAAAGCATGACAGAACTATTTTGTGTCAATTATGCAGGCTATTTAATTGTATTATTTCTTTAACAGCGATAGCGATAGAGTGAGTGACATTTTTTATATTGACGTTTCAAAATGTACCTACTATTTTTTGTCCAATTATGAAGACACTCAGTTTAAAAAGAGCCTTTTAAAAAAGTGTAATGAGGTTTAATTTTCACCCGCTGACAGTACTTTTATTTTAATGTATACATTTCTACTTAGTACAAAATACAAATGGGATATATGGCTGGTTTACCATTGTATCAATCTTCAGAGTGTATCAAAATGTCTCGTTCATGGTCACTAGATGGCGACATCATCCACTCAATCGTTCAATAAATTATTTATTTTTAGCCTACACACTGTGTACAAACAGTGCATTGTCTTTTACCAACGGCAATAGTAAAAAAAAAAATAATAATAATAATATATAAAATAAATAAATATATAAATATAATAATAATATATAAAAATAATATATATATAATTATAAATATTATAATTTTATCATTAACTTTGTATGTTGCCAGATATAACTAAACTTTCCATGTGTCTGCAGTTCAAATATAATTTGTCTGACATAATATTCTATTTCCTTTAGGTTTTACACGTCACATTTCAGTGCTCTGAAGTGCATTTTCTGAAAATCCAGTGGTTCTTTTCTGCAGATGTAACCCATTACAAAGGTTTGGCTTAACACAATTGTACTTTTATTTAGCTCTAAATAAAAGAGATTGTTTTGCTTTTGTTGGTTTAACTGATCAGACGGACATCAAGTTTTGTCCTCTCGTTCTCCTTTGTCACCCTTTCCTGTAATCCCATCTGGTAAGTGTCTTAGCCCAAAGTGTGGGTTAATCTACCTCCGAAGGACAATTACCAAGATGTGTGTCTATAGTGTGTTCATACAAAGACTCCTAAGGATTTTATCATCTCTGACATGAGGTGACAAATGCATGCGCATGACACTGTGTGGGAATGATGGGGAGGGCGCGTGTCTTTTATCTGACCTTGGAGAACAGAAAGCAATAGAGACAATTCACCAGCAGAGCAAACATTCTTCTGTCACAGGCAAACGAGTATTAGTGGGTGTGAGAGAGACAACGGTGGCAAAGCAGAGACTGGCTCCAGGCCCAGTTACCCAAGCGCCCAAAGAGAACCTTACAGCACGGTATGTGATGAGTGTGTTTGTTTTTGCTGTAGCACACGGGACACACACAGCCTGTACGTATCAGCGCACATCTTTCTTATCATAAAGTTTTCATATAGATAGTGTGTATTATTTATTTTGAGATTTAGAAGGCCACGAAGGGGACAGTGGTAATGCTGTGAGGTCCCAGCTAACAGGGAGTGCTGAGAGAAATTTAGAGAACGTTGGCAAGATTCTCTAAAACATTCTTCCGGTAACATTAATAGCACGTTCGTTCAGAGTTTTAGTCGGATGTTTCATCTCATGTTTTTAAACGTGACTTCTTACTAGTGCTTGTTTCAGAACATTCAGAGGAGATTCAAAGGTAATGTCTCCATAATGTTTGAACACATATAAAATGGAACCTTCCCTTAATGTTTTCTCTAAAGTTTACATAACAAGAAAAAAAATGGTTTACATTTTAAACAATAAGAGAACATTCAGAAATTACTTTTTCATAACTTAATGGGAACATCAGTAAAACATGTCTGCTTGCTTGTGAGTTGGTGGAAAGGACCAATGGCACAAAATGCTTTTACACTTCACAACATAATGATATGTTGCAGGAATATACTGAATATGACAGATTTTTTTTTTTAAATAACACTTTGTGTGATGCAAGAGAACATTGCAACATTCGTAAAATGTTTGGTTTAGCTTTTAGACGATTGGACCGAAACCTTTCTAGCGCGTTTGTCAAATAATATGACAACACACAAATGGCTTTGCTTTGAATGTGGCTCAACCAATCAGAAAACTGTTTTATAATGTCAAAGAAGTTATAACTTAAGAAAACATTTTGCAAATATTTCATTTCATTTTTACTTCATAATTTATGTATTTTTACATTTTCTTACCAGAATTCCTGACTGAATTCCTTATTGTAAATTAATTCATATAATATTCATAATAATTAATGGACATAAAAACAACAATAATGAATCATTTTTAAACAATAACTAAAACATACAAGATAATGTTCTTAGTGATTAGTGATGTAATCTTGTTTTAAAAGTCTAAAATGTGTAAATGGTTTATTAAAGCAAATAGATTATGACCATTGCAGAACTTTCCAATGTTGAAAATTCAAAAGCAATTGTATTTTAGAGTCACCGAATCAAACTTAAACTCTGTCAGACTGCCAGACAATATGACTTTGGGTAAGGCCTATTTATGTGTAGATTAATATGTTTTATTTGACTATAGATTTAAGTGATAGTGAGTTATGTTTGATTGCAGCAGGATACTTACACTGCTCCTGCTGTTGACGCAGGTTCTCTGTCCTGTAAATGGGTCATACATTTCTCTCTTGTGGTGCATTGGGGTAAGACTGTAGGAGGAGAAGTTATGAAAGATATTTTTCTAGCACTAATTCGAATGACAGGCCGAACAGCAGCATGCTAAACAAAGAGGAAATACACCAAGAACACACATCTCTCTCTCTCTCTCTCTCTCTCTCTCTCTCTCTCTCTCTCTCTCTCTCTCTCTCTCTCTCTCTCTCTCTCTCTCTCTCTCTCTCTCTCTATATATATATATATATATATATATATATATATATATATATATATATATATCTGTCTCTATCTTGTCAGAGGACAGCAGAGCGGGACAGTGAGATATTGTATGAACCCACACTGGCAGTGTGTTGAGTGGGAGAGTTCAGACTCGTGATGAGGGACTGATGAATACAAATGATTTCTTTTCACTGACTGAATCAACCCACCTCTACAAACAGCAGAGCATTTTTATTGCCACTGTTGGTAGACAGAAACTTCTTCTTCTTATAAGCTGCCCTATTTACTTTATTCATGTATCTGTTCCGATAACCGTACGTACAAAATGGTGGATGAAGGAGGATGCTGATTTAAGCTACTGAAACGATACAATATACAATACATATGTAGTCACCTTTTGTTCTTGTTTATGCATCACATTTCAAAAGAAAAATGGGTCTTGAATGCTAATGCTCTATAGGACTGAAGAACAATCATGACTAGCACTGCATAATGAACACATCTAACGCAGACAGAGTATGTATGTGTCTTTTGTTATTTAAATTAAGACAGCAAATAGCATTTTGACTGGTGTTGAATGGGAAAATAAATAAATAAATATATTTATTTATATATATATATATATATATATATATATATATATAATCTGTTAAAGAGTCAAGAAGATACAGCTTGTATAGCCTACATATACACAATTTTATGGCAATATAGCCTAGGTTTATTTTTACTGCAATATTTAAATGGCTGCTGCTAAGCCATTTATAGCCTATACCAAAGAAAACCTTTGAGACACAAAATTAGCCATTAATCTACTCACATAGTCCCATAACGTCTTCATCATTGTTTATTATTGTATGGGCGTAGCTGGGACAAAGACCATATGGAAGGTGTCAGCGGGGGGTGTGGGATACTAGAGGGAGGGTGAGTGTTTACACAGGCGTCTTATGGGTCATCTGACATGAATCTGCATATGCCAAGCTTCATTAACAACCTGCTATTATAATGACTAAGGAAAATTCCCTGTCGATTCGATGAGACAAAAAAATCTGATCCTAAATTGTCCAATGTGTAGCATTGTGTGACCTTCCCACTCCCAAAAGCCACATGCTTGATTCTTTAAAGGATCTTGGATGAGAAAAATATGGATGAGAAAAATAATATACTTGGGTGAGTAAAATATCCGGAAATGTTCATTTTAAAGTGAACTAATCCTTTAATGTGACTTTTCGAATGATGTTTCCTTATGTGGGTTTGGCAAGATCAAAACAAGGTGGAAAAGTGACTGTCGGGTTTATTTGCTATATGGAAATATTGAGTTGTTTGCGAGCAACGTCAAAGACATCATCATATTCTACACATTAGATCCGCATGAACTTTCACCACAGCAAAAGAAACTTAAAGTTGGCCTACCTGAGTTCTGAATGTGAGTTTGTGTCTGCTATAGGCTAAAACACTGGGTATAATGGCAAGAAACTTCTTTCTATTGCGTTGTCCACACAGATGTAACAATGCAACCAGAGTATTATAGGATTGAATAATTCTAATTCGGTTCTTTTTAGTGAATTAAAAGTAGGCTAGTCTGTGGTTTATTAGCCCCCCCCCCCCCCCCCCCCCAATTAATTGCTTCATAATTAATGAAATCTGACAGAATAAGAATATAAAGTTCAGCCTCAATTGTGGAAGACAGTGTATGTTAAAATGTGATTTATGAAAGTTATAGCATATAAAAGAGAACCACTGCCTTCTATTTGTTTCTGTTGTGCTTTTGTGTAACTATGCAGTTTTCAGATTCCTGTTTTGATCTTCAACACAGACAGGATTGGATACTGTAAGACTGCTTCTTCAGATTGCTGCTGACGTGGACAGTTCATATTTTATCCTCATCTCTACACAAACCAGACAGACGTATTCTTTCCCAGCCTAAAGGCGTTTCTTTACGTCAGCACCCATTCTCAAAACCCCCTCAATTACCCTGCTCTAACCCCATCTGTGGCAGTATCCTACAACCCAGAAGCATTAATCATTCCATGAGGCCGATTCCTTTGTTTGTGGGTCAGCTTCAGATGCCAATGCAAAGCCATACAGTCCACATGGACCTTCGGGGCCATTTTTTTGTCTGTAGTGAATGACTGTGAATCATTGGCTTGGTTGTGACTCTGTGGCTAGGGCCACTTATCCAGAGCTGTAGCAATGTAGCCTACTTGGGTTTAAAAACAGCTTGGACGAGCTTGAGAGAAACCAAAGTCATATCTTATAGCTTATCGTTATGAATAAAGCAGCAGATGGGGAATATTATCATATTACAAGTCCATAATCAAGGGATTAAATTATAAACCTGATGAATTGTGGGCATGCTCAGGTTTCAGCCTGGATCGAGAATTGAGGTCTAACTCAGACTCGAAATGATTTCTCAAAGTTTGATTCTCCCCTATTAAATAGCACAATTTCTGAGGAAATTGAATCGGACAGCTTTGGAGAGGGAAGGTTAATGTGGTCCAAGTCTTCCAGTCTCATAGTGCACAGAGCGGGTTGGATAGTTTTTTTGTCTGGTTATGATGTTGTCTGGAGAATCAAAAATAGTGCAAGCAGATGTGTGGAAAAGGTTTAGATTGGCTTATGTTTATTTTTTGTGGTTTTACATTGTATACAACCCAAAATAAATGTGTACATTTCTAAGTTTTTTCAATAGTGAAGGGTCGTGTGACACTAAAGAATGGAGTAGCGGTTGCTAAACATTAGGAATACATTTTCAAAAAATATATTGTTTTAAAGGTTAATAATATTTCACACAAAAATGCAGCCATGGTGAGCATAACACTTCTTTCAGAAACACTAAAATACATTACATTTTTCCCTCTCTATTTCCTGCCTTTTTTTTTTACCATGCATGCAGTCTTGGTGGGCTTGTGTTTCTGTCAGTGTGCAGTCAAGTGCCATTGGATAGCTGTGGTGAGTCTGGGCCAGATACTTACTTCCACCATTGAAAGCCTTAAACAGGGGGTACTTTCTCAGCCAAGGATAACTCCTGATCCAGTGCTGGGGACTGTCAGCCTCCATCACTGGCAGGACAAAGCTGTGCTGATTTCTGTGTGTATGGCATACATGAGTCCATAGCGTTATAAGATATCTGTGCTTTTAGGCCTCTGTAAAATGACTCTCAGGAGTTTGTGCTGCTATTTGAACTTGAACACGGCCTGAGTATGCAGTATGTAAAGAGGTTAGTTTAATTCCTTCATAAAATAGACCAACCTCTATCAACTACATTTGTAGCAATAATTTGGATCGCTCTCTTTTTTCAATAACATGCTAAACTACACACTTGAAAAGTGACTCTGCTATAAATTAATCTTCCAATTAAGACCAGAGCACAGTTAACCAGCATTAATCAACATGTTTTAACTAATTCAATTTAGTTTTTGCCTTTTGGACACATTTAGAAGTCTTATGTATGTCTTACAACTGTGGTCTCGCTCAGTGTGCACATTTGGGTTATGAACCATTTTGGTGCAGGTTTGCATGTCTTTCTAATTTTAGCAGGCTATTCTATATGTTTTTGGATTATTGTAAACAGTATATATGCATGCGCTGCTCAAAAAAAGTAAGGGAACACTTGTAACTGTAATGTGCATGCTGTGTTTCTTTGTTTTCGGTTCTCCTCTTTGACCTGGTTTCCATAATTAGCCATTATGTTCACCTGTTATGTCAATCATCTTGTTAGTTCTCCTGATTATTTAAATCTCACTCGGTCTCTGTCCACTGGTCAATGCATGCGTTAATGTCAATGCTGTTTCTTTTTCTCCTGAGTATCTCATGTGTGTTTATCGTCTTCATGAGCTTTGATACCACGTTGCATGACATAAACCAAATATTTAAAATCTTTACTTACAGACAGTATATGAATTGTGTAATTCATTTAGATCAAATTGATGCAACAAGGGTTAATGGATGCTAAAATCATCAACACAATGGTTACATTCAAAATTACACCGAAAATATAAAAAAATGATATACACTCACCTAAAGGATTATTAGGAACACCTGTTCAATTTCTCATTAATGCCATTATCTAATCAACCAATCACATGGCAGTTGCTTCAATGCATTTAGGGGTGTGGTCCTGTTCAAGACAATCTCCTGAACTCCAAACTGAATGTCAGAATGGGAAAGAAAGGTGATTTAAGCAATTTTGAGCGTGGCATGGTTGTTGGTGCCAGATAGGCCGGTCTGAGTATTTCGCAATCTGCTCAGTTACTGGGATTTTTTTTATGCACAACCATTCGGGTTTACAAAGAATGGTGTGAAAAGGGAAAACATCTAAAATGCAGCAGTCCTTTGGGCAAAAATGGCTTGTTGATGCTAGAGGTCAGAGGAGAATGGGTCGACTAATTCAAGCTGATAGAAGAGCAACTTTGACTGAAATAACCACTCGTTACAACCAAGGTATGCAGCAAATCATTTGTGAAGCCGCAACACGCAATTGGATTCAGGTCTGGGAATGTAAGGACCAGTCAATGGCATCAATGCCTCTATCATCCAGAAACTGCCTACGCAATCTGGCCACATGAGTCTGGGCATTGACGTGCATCAGGAGTAACCCAGGGCCCACTACACCCGTGTAAGGTCTGACAATGGTTCTGAGGAGTTCATTCCAGGACCTAACCGCAATAAGAGTATCATTGGTTAGCACGTGGAGGTCTTGTACGACCCTCCAAGGATATTACTCCCAGACCGTCACTGAACCACCACCACACTGCTGGATGATGTTGCAGGCAGCATAACATTCCTTTAATGTCTTTAGACTCTTTGACATCTGTCACATGTGCTCAGTGTGAAGTTGAACCTGTTCTCACCTGTGAAGAGAATGTGGTGCCAAAAGCAGACCTGCCAATTTTGGTGTGTGCTGACAAATGCTGATTGAGCTGCATGGTGCTGGGCTGTGAGCACAGATCCCACAAGCTTTTGCTTCTCTTGTTCCTCCTTGCATAAAGGAGCAGAGACTTGACCTACTGGTTGGTTGTTGCCCTTCTATGGTCCTGTCTAGCCCTTAAAACTGCAGGAACCAAACCTCTTTGCAATGGCAGGGGCTTTTACACTGGAGGAACCTTTTCATATTTCCTAGAACTAAAGGCAGAAGTACCCACTTTTTGGAAATTTTAGCTCTAGTAACGCCTTTTGGGGGAACTAAATTAGTTCTTACTTCAGAGTAGGGTTTAACCCAGCACAATAGGAACTACCAGTGACATGCTTATTGGCTGAACGCACGTGAAACACCAGCACCCGCCATTTAAAAAAATATATATTTTATTCCAAGCATATAACATTTTTACAGCAGACAACCATTCGACTGACCACGTGAGCAGTGTTCCCAGTTGCGCAGGATCACCTAACTAACAAACTAACTCCTAACACCGGGAATAAATCATCATCCGAATGCACAAGCTTTATCACTGAGGTGGCATGCAAATGTATTTTTTACAGATGTCCACATGAGAAACAATTACCATCCGAATAGGGCTTTAGACAGGACTGTTAGAAGTTTTTTTTAATTGATATCTTTAAGGTCTACAAAAACATACATTTCTGTGAATGGTGATGTCGTGTTCAGTCCATAAGCATGTCGTGGTTCATTACAAAAGTGACCGCCAACTACTGGCCTGGAATGAAAAATAGAGTGTTTACATGCACGTTCTCAAGTCAATTATGCCTAATAAACCGACAATGAACATGGTCATGTAAACACGCTAACCCGTTTTCTTTTATCGGAGTAAGGTCACAAACGGTGTAAGCATAAATCGACACAGGTGGTTTTTTGCCTCTTACCCCGTTTTCATGCTGCATGTAAACACATTAACCTGCTTTCTGTCGGCTTATTTTATTGAAGTGCGCATGATCGGTAACAAAAACGAATACTTAGAGCAGATTTAAATGCATCCAGCAAGTGTTTTGCATGAAATAAGGACATACATCACAAACGCAGACTCCCTTAAGACCCAGAAAATTGTAAAAATGTGTTCTCATCTCATGCAGCAGAAGCAGAACTGCATCTGTACCTGCATGAGAGAATAATATGAGCCGTAAATCTCCCGCTGACACATTTGCCAGCTTTATTTAACATCACAATTGATGTTACATTTGGAATACTCTGAGTCAGATACGAAAATGATTGATTATTTTTGACATCACTACATGGAAATAACCCTGTTTATTAATTAAGTCATGTAAACGCGATTTACTTGCATTGTCAGTTTACTGGTTTGCATGTTAACGGGGAAAACTGGTTATTTCAATAAGTTGATATTTGTGAGATATCAGCTTACTAGTGTGCATGTAAATGTGCTCATTGATTTAAGTAATTTTAGCCAATCCATGTGAATGGGGATCATTTTGATAACATCGTCTGTGCACAAAAAAACTATTATAGTACATCATTATAGTGACCCCGTCCACACAGAGACGTCTTTTAACTAAAAAAATGTATCATATCAACGTTTCCTCCAGACGGATCTGCCATTTTAGGAGCATGAAACTGGTATTTTTTGAAACCGGGTCCCAGAGTGGATACTGTGAAACCGATAATCTGAAACAGAAACCCTTGTGTGTGTATAGCCAATCCGTATATTTTGTGAAATGATGTCGTCACACCACATCCCACACGGTAAAGACTAAAAGGGATACAGCTATGTGCGTTGGCCCAGTAGTGCAGCCGTACTATATTAAACCACAACACAACAAAATCGCCACAACACAACGGAAACGAGTCACAACACAACGGAATCGCCACAATACAACAGAATCGCCACAACACAACGGAAACGAGTCACAACACAACGGAATCGCCACAACACAACGGAAACGAGTCACAACACAACGGAATCGCCACAACACAACGGAATCGCCACAACACAACGGAATCACCACAACACAACGGAAACAAGGCAGAACACAACGGAATCCCCACAACACAACAGAATTAAACCAGAACGCAACAAAATCGGCACAGCACAACGGAAATAAGCCACAACACAACGGAATCGCCACAACACAACGGAAACGAGGCAGAAAACAACAAAATCGCCACAATACAATGGAATTAAACCACAACACAACGAAATCGCCCCAACACAACGGAAATGAGCCACAACACAACAGAATTAAACCAAAACACAACAAAATCGCCACAACACAACGGAAACGAGCCACAACACAATGGAATTAAACCACAACACAACGAAATCGCCACAACACAACGGAATCGCCACAACACAACGGAAACAAGCCACAACACAATGGAATTAAACAACAACACAACGAAATCTCCACAACACAACGAAATCGCCACAACACAACGGAAACGAGCCACAACACAATGGAATTAAACAACAACACAACGAAATCTCCACAACACAACGAAATCTCCACAACACAACGAAATCGCCACAACACAACGAAATCGCCACAACACAACGGAATCCCCACAACACAACGGAATCGCCACAACACAACGGAATTAAACAACAACACAACGAAATCGCCACAACACAACGGAATTAAACAACAACACAACGAAATCTCCACAACACAACGGAAACGAGCCACAACACAACGGAATCGCCACAACACAACGGAATTAAACAACAACACAACGAAATCGCCACAACACAACGGAATTAAACAACAACACAACGAAATCTCCACAACACAACGGAATTAAACAACAACACAACGAAATCTCCACAACACAACGGAAACGAGCCACAACACAACGGAATCGCCACAACACAACGGAATTAAACAACAACACAACGAAATCGCCACAACACAACGGAATTAAACAACAACACAACGAAATCTCCACAACACAACGGAATTAAACAACAACACAACGAAATCTCCACAACACAACGGAATTAAACAACAACACAACGAAATCTCCACAACACAACAGAATTAAACAACAACACAACGAAATCTCCACAACACAACGGAATTAAACAACAACACAACGAAATCTCCACAACACAACGGAAACGAGCCACAACACAACGGAATTAAACCACAACACAACAAAATCGGCACAACACAACGGAATTAAACAACAACACAAACAAAATCGCCACAACACAACGGAAACGAGCCACAACACAACGGAAACGAGCCACAACACAACGGAATTAAACAACAACACAACGAAATCGCAACAACACAATGGAAACGAGCCACAACACAACGGAATCGCCACAAAACAATGGAAATGAGCCACAACACAACGGAATCTCCACAACACGACGGAATCTCCACAACACAATGGAATCGCCATAACACAATGGCAGCGCCGTTATCGCAAGTAAAAACATTCACAAGTATAAATATGCAGCTATAATGCATGTAGGTGAAGGTGAGTTTGAATTGATATTTCATGTCGATATACAATGGTTACACACTTAAAACTGATCGTAGTGTTTATATCTTTGTAAGACTGGCTAACCTATAGAGCGATGGCAAGGGAAACTAACTTTATTGCACTCCTAAAGCCCCCTCATGGTCGGGAACATTTCTGTTGTGTTGTGGCTCGTTTCTGTTGTGTTGTGGTTTAATTCGAGTTGTGTTGTGGTTTAATTCCGTTGTGTTGTGCCTTGTTTTCGTTGTGTTGTGGCTCGTTTCCGTTGTGTTGTGGTGATTTTGTTGTGTTGTGGCTGGTTTCCGTTGTGTTGTGGCAATTTCGTTGTGTTGTGGTTTAATTCCGTTGTGTTGTGGTTTAATTCCGTTGTGTTGTGGCGATTTCGTTCTGTTGTGGTTTAATTCCGTTGTGTTGTGGCGATTTCGTTGTGTTGTGGTTTAATTCCGTTGTGTTGTGGTTTAATTCCGTTGTGTTGTGGAGATTTCGTTCTGTTGTGGTTTAATTCCGTTGTGTTGTGGCGATTTCGTTGTGTTGTGGTTTAATTCCGTTGTGTTGTGGCGATTTCGTTGTGTTGTGGTTTAATTCCGTTGTGTTGTGGCGATTTCGTTCTGTTGTGGTTTAATTCCGTTGTGTTGTGGCGATTTCGTTCTGTTGTGGTTTAATTCCGTTGTGTTGTGGTTTAATTCCGTTGTGTTGTGGTTTAATTCCGTTGTGTTGTGGCGATTTCGTTGTGTTGTGGTTTAATTCCGTTGTGTTGTGGCGATTTCGTTGTGTTGTGGTTTAATTCCGTTGTGTTGTGGTGATTTCGTTGTGTTGTGGCTGGTTTCCGTTGTGTTGTGGTTTAATTCCGTTGTGTTGTGGCGATTTCGTTGTGTTGTGGTTTAATTCCGTTGTGTTGTGGAGATTTCGTTGTGTTGTGGTTTAATTCCGTGTGTTGTGGAGATTTCGTTGTGTTGAGGTTTAATTCCGTTGTGTTGTAGCGATTTCGTTGTGTTGTGGTTTAATTCCGTTGTGTTGTGGAGATTTCGTTGTGTTGAGGTTTAATTCCGTGTGTTGTGGAGATTTCGTTGTGTTGTGGTTTAATTCCGTTGTGTTGTGGAGATTTCGTTGTGTTGTGGTTTAATTCCGTTGTGTTGTGGAGATTTCGTTGTGTTGAGGTTTAATTCCGTTGTGTTGTGGCGATTTCGTTGTGTTGTGGTTTAATTCCGTTGTGTTGTGGAGATTTTGTTGTGTTGTGGTTTAATTTTGTTGTGTTGTGGAGATTTCGTTGTGTTGAGGTTTAATTCCGTTGTGTTGTGGCGATTTCGTTGTGTTGAGGTTTAATTTAGTACGACTGCACTACTGGGCCACTTTAGCTATGGACACTGGGCATGCACACATCAATATTGCATCATTTTATTACTGTATTTGTATAATTGTAAGAGTAGGTTTAGGGTTGGGGTAGGTGTAGGTGTAGGCGTTAATAAAACACATTTGGTAAGTAGCACATTTATTTATTGATATTTTATCGTGAGATTTTGCCTCACTTCCGACCGTTGCTGTACCCCTTCTAGCCACAACTTTTCTTCTCTGTTTTTAGTGTATTTCTGTGGCAGAATTACAGCGCCACACATGGTCTGGTATGTGTACTACGTTTTGAGTTTTGAGTCGGTTTCAGTGGTTTCCTGTGTACGCAGATATTTCTTGAGACGAGAAGAAACAAGATTGGATAGGGAAATCTCTGGCTTTGTCTGGATGTGGCCGAAGTTTTCCCTTCATATTTTTGAGCAGTGTACACGTGTGAATTATAATTTTTTTATTGATAAGCTTATAGGCTTGCTTAGAGTTTACATCCAACACTTAAATTAAATTAACTGCATTAATACTTTTTAATATTTTTTTAAGCATATATGCATCAGTGCTTGTCAGACCAAAGTCTGACATTCTTGTAATCTTTACAAGCTAATGAC
The DNA here is from genome assembly GCF_024679245.1 of Pseudorasbora parva. NCBI lineage: Eukaryota > Metazoa > Chordata > Actinopteri > Cypriniformes > Gobionidae > Pseudorasbora > Pseudorasbora parva. Next base: position 28,581,708 of record NC_090187.1, read on the forward strand.
TATATTGTAATCTAATGCATGTTATTAACTCATAAATCATTATCACAGAGTGTCTGAGTACATACTAAAACATATCTTAAAACAACTATATAAGAGTATTTGTAAATGGTATAGCAGAAAAGTCAGGGCTGGAGCCACGTGCACCCAGTTTGTTCAACAGTTGTTCTCTTACAAACCTACCAAGATCACATTTCATGTGTGTGTGTTCTCTGCGTTATCGAACCAATCCTGCTTTTATGTATGCATGCATGTATGCACTTGTTCATGATTGGTTATATGCTTTGTACAACACATTCCTTGGTGGTGTTCAAACATAGATGACTAAGAAGGGTCCTCATTTAAACAGATACACAATCTCCACTCCACTGAACACACGTTGGGATACCAGAGCCACCTTTACATACGGTATCCTGCTAAGTATCAGCCTCTGCACTGTAAAAAAAAAATTCAGGTTTCCAATTGAACATTTTCTAGTGACTGATCACATCTAAAAAAAAAAAAACATAAGTTGGCCAAATTGATTTTCAGTTAATTAAATTGCATCAAATCACAGAAATTGAAACATTTAGTTGTGATCAGTCACTAGAACATTTTCAATTGGAGACATACTTTTATGTACAGTGTGTGTAATGCAAGATACAAAAAGAAGATTGGGGCAGCTAACAGGGATCAAAATTGGACACTTTTGATCAGTGGGTGGCTGACAACCCAGATATGATTCATTGACCTGACTGTAAACTTTTAATGCCAATAATATACTTCAGTCAAACCTTATTTGTTGCAAGTCATCTTGAAAATATACAGTTAACTTTTTCTTTCTTCAGTGGAACACAAAAGAAGATATTATAAAATTGGGTAACATTTTAGAATAATGGACATTTGTTACTGTATTTGTTTATCTTTGTTAATATTATTTAATACAAATACAGCTGTTTATGGTTTGTTCATGTTAGTTCATGGAGCATTAACTAACGTCAACATTATTGTAATAATTAACATTAACAAAGATTTTAAAAAATGCTTTATAAGTGCAGTTCATTATTAGTTAATGTTAACTAATGTTAACTAATGACCATTATTCTAAAGTGTTACCTAAAATTGTCTTGGACACTTTCCTTTTATGAACAAAAACTTTTAAAATTTACTTCACGCTCAGTGGAAAGTATACACTTTACAATATAACTCAATATGATTAATAAGGAGATAGCAATGTGAAACAGAATAGGTGCAGTTCAGGGACTAATTCAAAACACATTCACACTGTACAGGCAATTTGGCATGTCCAATCCACCTAACCTGCATGTTTTGGGCAGTGTGGGCGAAAGGGGAGCACCCTGAGGAACCCCACGCTGAGACAGGGAGAACATGCAAACTCCACACAGAAAGGACTCCTGGCTGGTGCATGATCATGATTCATTGTTGCGTGATAAAAAAAAATTGGTTTTATAATCTGTAAACAAAATATTATTGCTTGCTCATCTAATAAACCATGTGATCTGCTGAATAAAGTTAACCATTAACGTGAATTGCTATTTAGGAATTTTTATTAGCAAACTCTTGTTCTGGTATGAAAAGCCCAACGTTTTACCATCCAACAAATTCCTGATGAATAAAGTAAGACCCCGTCCTACTTTTTTTTCCTATAGTTCAATATCCTGATTCACACATTTTACAAAAGTGAAAAATGTGTTGTGAACTGCAACTGATGTCGAGAAAATAGTTTTTACTGACAATGACAAAATATAAACCAAGCGTGTTATTTTCATGTTATGACATTTTTAACAAAACATTTATTTGTACTAAGGTGGGGTAAAATGCTCACTCTGAAAAAGCAGTTTGTTTTACAAATTTACACCAAAATTGGAGTACAAGCAGTTTTAACTTTAAATCAGCACTAGGTAACTTTTCAACCTTCATAATATATTTTCAAGACTCTTGTGATGATACATCGACTTACAATAGGTTGAATGACACGTCTGCCATAGCCTGATGGGGTCTGTATCGTTTTTAATCGTACTTTTAAACTTCGGGTTTCGGGTAGTAACCTGAGAAAAAAAAGACCTACAAAATTCGACTGCTTTACGGCATATACGTCACTTCCACCAACACCCACACTTCCTTAAATTCGGATGTGCGAGCCCAACTTTGTTCGTCGGATAATATAGTCATGTCCGAAGCAGCACAGACAAATAAGAAAGAAAAGGTTTTGTTGGAGGAAGGCAATAAGAGGAAACAAAAAAGTGATGGGATTAAAGGAAGGACGAGGATCAACATGTGACCAGCGTTTGCTCGTCGGCGTGAGCTGAAGGAGGCGTGCCCGACCGATGCTGTCCTGCTTGTTATGGTGATTACCTACAACTCAAACATTGAACTGAAGTATCATATAGATTCTGTAAAATGGTAACCAATAGACTACTATAATGACGCTGGCTTGTAAACGTGAGCATCGTGATAATTTGGCGTTTGAAAAAAATAAAACCCATGAAATGATATTCATATGACATGCTGAAACATGCCACTGACTGTACCTGGAATGAAGACATTTCACACGCGCCGCCAGAAGAACACCTGCATGTGAACTCCTCTTGCAGTGTTCAGGGGAACTGTTAGTGCTGCACCAACCCGCGGGACGCTTTTATGAAGTTATTTGGCCCGCCCCGCACCACTGTATATATTTTTACAACCCGCCCCGCACCCGCGACCATTAAATAGACATACAGGGTCCGCGGGTTATGAGACGACCCGTGCATTACTAGTTCAGGGCTATCAGGGTCGTCATGTCAACAAATGCACACGTGATGTGATGGCATCCCCTGTTGTAGGATGACAGAGCTTACGACAGTAGTTGAGGACATTATTTTTTCCCAACTGTAGGGGGACCCCGAGAGCAAAAGTTGCCAAATGCTGCTTTAAACTGAACATTTAATAATAAACCATGCTGAAAAGCAACCTATTAGAAAAATATTGTTAGCTGATGCTAACTGGCTAGTTAACTATCAAGCTGAAGCTAACCTGAGGTAAATTTTAAATATAAAGTCCACTTTTCTTTTTTTAAATAATAACATACACTCCCTAACTACAAGCCTTACTATTCTCATATTATAAGAGATGTTTTGTAAAACAACAAGCTTTAAAATACTTTTTTTTCCCCTGAACGCTGAAAGTTTTCTCTTTGTTAGCCTATGTCGCCATGCAGTTGAAGCTTCGCAGTGAATATTTATACATCACTCAAGTCAACTTAGTCCATAGCAACAACAAAAATGTATTTTCACTTTATCTAGTGGTTATTTTGGGAAAAACAGAAAGGGTGGCATTTTACCCCAAGGGGTTGTTTTCCCTCATTCTACTCTAAGGATGCAAATGAAAAGTGTCCTCTCATATACTTCAGAAAACATACCATGAAAAGTGCACTTAAAACTGATTCAACGCTAAGCCTGCCATACGATGAGTTTTGTCTGGGCATCTTTACAAAGATTCTAATTGGATTACAGTAAAACAACGGAACTAAACGTTCCCATCTTTAATCCATGATTGTTCACATAAGGAAGATCCTCTTACTATGTGTGCGGTATCATTTGGTTTTGAGTTCTGGCTGGGATCGAAGGATTTTTTAGAGGGATCTCTCAGGTGCTCTAGTTTAAGATGACATTTTTATTTTGCAAAATTAATTTGTGACTCTATAATTTGGAGACAAGTCAGATTAGTTTTGGTGTAGTTGATCTTCCGTTTACAATTTTCCAAAATCATGTGTAGGTGAAATAATATAATTTGTTGACGATGGTTTTCTTAATTTAATTTTGTTTTGTTTTGTTTTCAAGTCATGTGATTATAAATGTGATCTTCATAAGTGTGTACATCTTCCTGTCAAAGAAAGTTACCTTTGTTTTAGGATAAAAAAAATATTCCTGTCAAATACAGTCAACACTGCCCCATCTTGAGACATATATTTTAGTTTGAAAGCATAAACATCCCTTTTCAACTCTTCTCTTTTTTAAATGATTATGAGGAGGGCAGGGATGAATGTTTCTTGGAACAGGATGTTGATCACAGCTTGACTGATGTCATATACAGCGGTGAGCGCCAAGGGTGATTCATACAGAATGATCTAGTCACCTCATAAAAACCAAACCACAGAAATTATGTGGGGGAAAAAAATAGTTCACACAAAGATGAAAATTCGGTCATTATTTACCCTGATGTCTTTCCAAACTCATACCTCATAACTATTTTTTTTCTATAGAACACAAAAGGTTTTTTTTTTTTTCATAGAATGCCCTGATCAGCTTTTTTCCATATATAGGAAGTCAATGATATCAAAAAGTTGACCATATATTTCAAGCCTTTTGAGGTATGGTAGCTTTGTGTGAGCAACTTTGTGTGGTAATGTGACTTTTTGTCATCAGAAAATGCATTTGGTTGTAACATTCTGTGAAAACAAGCATATTAAAAAAAAAAAAAAAAGTATATTTCCTTAGCCAAATGCTTTCACTGACTAGAACACATATTACTCCACACAAAAGTGACTTTTTACAAGAGTTAAGACATCAAACACTGTTTGAATAATATTATGATCCTATAACGAGAGATCTGCGCTCTGTAAAATCTCAAAGACGTGTTAACGAAAGCAGGAATGACATTTTAAGGTCTCCTCGGCTGGCTATCATGACTCATAACTGTTTATCTTCATTTTTAGATCATGACATCATCTGTTTTCGTGTTGCTGTAGCATAACATGTATATTCCGTTCAAATCTGCTTTTAATTTTCCAAATTGTATCCATTTGGAAGTACATACTATCCAAGGTCAAGAAGGACGTTTGAGAGCTAGTTGGCTCATTAAAAACCTGTTTTTATGTCATGTGTGATGTTAATTACTGTGGTTTGTCGTTTTCATTAACATGTCAACGTAATATTTTGAGGTGGTGTGTCAAAGCTGGCACACTCGCCTCTGTTGACCTGGTAGTGGTGTGCCATGGTTATTTTTTACTCCAAGAGCACTCATAGGACTGCAGTTATATCATGGCCTAAGAAAGCTGTTTAATTATATATAAAATATACAACAGAGCGGGTTCACTGAACAGAAAACTGTATCCCACAATTCACTTGAATTGACCTTGACCAGTGTAATGAAGAAAATACAAGGACTCTTTCTTGGCTCATTATTTGATCGAACTGCCACAAAGAGATATTTTTTTGGACAAAATTAAAGCCACAATATGTATTTTTTTCCCTGCTAGACATCGCTTACTCAAAACAAAAGACGTAGATTGATTTCACTGAGCTTTTTTAATGCCACAGATGGCCATCTGTCTCTGTCATGTGGGGTAATGCAGCGCTGTTTTTATCATATTAGATATATTTTGATTGTGTTGAAAGTTGTTATAATGCTGCTCTGTGTATTCGCTTGGCATGAGCAGTTACCATGAGCAGGGTTGCCAGGTATATACCAAATCCCATCCAATTGCTACTCATAACTAGCCCAAAACAAGCCCAATCGTGTTTGTTTGTTTATTTATTTATTTATTTATTTTATAGGATTCCCTTCTAAAATGTGCTTTCCTGTGGCTAAATATCACATAATTGGTGTCGCTTCAGCCCGCGGTCATGAAAAACAGCCCACGACTATGTTAAAGTAGCCCGCAAATCTGGCAACCACTTTTTTCACACTGCAGTAAGCTAGATCTATTTTAGGCATGGTAAAACTTAACTGTAAAGTCAAGAAAACAAGATTTAAACAGTGAGACTAACTGTGTTGAGCTATATAACTAATAAGTTTTCTATCTAATGAAACGCATATTTTTAAAGCATCTTTGGTATTTCCATGGTTTCTTTACCGTAAATCGAGGCTTACACTGGTAAATTGATAGGCGATGCACAGACATGGTTAGTGTCCTGGTTAAAATTGCTTATTTCTCTGGATTTAAACATTCTTGGAAACATTTGGGATAATGTACGCTTTTATTTATTTAAGTTTATTTGGATAGGGACAGATACAAAAAACATAGATAAACTTGAACATGTATCTTATGCTTCACAGCGCTTTAAGCTAAAGCTAAGACTAGTACACAAGTACACAAACATTACACAAATCACAAGTACACAACAAGTACACAAATCAACAAAATATAACAATGTTGTAGTGGGTTTTGGATATTTAAATCCAAAAATCTTACATACTGTGCCTTTAAAGGATTATTAATAAATTCACAGTATAGGCAATAGCACCACAATCTCTTGGCAATTTGTAACTATTTTACATTTTATGCGGCTCATTTTAGTATGACTTTGTAAAATCATCTCTCATTTGTTTTTGTACGATCTGTTTAGGAGTGTTCCTACATGCTTGCTTTCTTCTAATGATTTTTGTATGATTTTCATTCTCCAAATTCATAAAAAAATTACCACTAGTTGTTTTCCGTGAGATCAAGTTTAAAAATATACACAAAACTTCTACAGATTACTGCAGGTCTTCTGTAATAAAGAGGAATAGTTTATGGAAATACATTATTGGTTGTAAATGTTGTTAGCAAACTATATTTTATTACATTTGTAGGGAATAACTTTAATCTGAAAATATATGTGTTCCTTTACCAAACAAACAGCTGAACATCTGAAACAAAGGGTGTGTCCCAGCATTCCCAGCACGCACTTATGTCATGCCGTGTGTGTAATCCTGTGCAGTAGGATGGAGATTGTTTGTGGGTCTGGTGGAGGTCAGTCTGTGGTGTAGTAACTCTAGTGTACTGCTGTGCCACATGCTGCACAATGCTTTCTATTCTCTGCCAAAATAGAAGACAGTCTGATGGCGGACTTGTCCTCTCCTCTCTCCCTTTTGTCCCTCAATTCTTGGTTAAAAAGGCCCTTTGTGTCCAGTTGAGATCACATGTCACAATATTTAAACAGCTGCAGTGTGTGTTAGTGGGTGTGATGCAGTGATTGTACAGTAGAACACTGCATGTACGACATGTGTGATGTATAAATTTAACCCCGCATTTCTCCTTTTTATTTTTTATTTTCAGGCTTTATTCATTTATTAAATTTATACACAAATGTATCGTAAATGTATACTGAATTAATGTAATTTTAATTTTGTATTGCCCCATGCTTGTTTTGATTGTTGTGCATTTGAAAATTTGACCTGACTTGACTAATGGAATGGAAATTACTGTATATTCTGATCAGTAAGGGGCCGTTCACACCATAGATATCTATGGTTCACACAGAATGCATTTCTATTCCACTGCTCTACTTTAAATTCCTTTTATAAATAATAATTACTTTTTAATTATTGCCCTGATGGTGGAAATGGGGATTTTCAATGCTTTAGCTATTTTCTTTCAGCCACTTTCAATTCTGTGAAGATGGACAATCTTTTGCTGCACATCAGAATTCAATTCTTTGGTTAATTAAGGGAATTTGGGCTTTGTGTTTCCTCATATAGCAAGGCATATATATTTACGGTAGGACATTTATAAAAAATCTTCATGGAACATAATCTTTACCTAATATCCTAATGATTTTTGACATAAAAGAAAAAATGTATAATTTTGACCCATACAATATATTGTTGGCTATTTCCACAAATATACCCATGCGATTTATGACTGTTTTTACGGTCCAGGGTCACATTTGTGTTTCTCAGGTGACCTATCCCTTTAATATTTAAAATATTGCACATATGGTTATATGATAATATATATATATATATAGCTCTGGAAAAATATGTTAGCTGTATATATGTTTTTATTTTTAATTTTTTTTTTTATGTTGGACCTCCTCCTCCTGCCTAAATGTAATTTTGTGGTCCATGCTTACAAGAAAGAAATCTCAATGGCACAACTTATGAAGTGTTTCTTAGCTGTCTACACTTTTATTCTTTTGTTGCAGTTGTCTCTTCTTTCATGGAAGCTTGAGATCATTTTAAGCAGAACATATTTACAATATTACATCAGTCCGCTGAGAGCAGCGAAAGAGGGCTCACCCAAATGTTGCAATGCACTCCAGTTCTATTCATCAAAACTTATTGAGAATGAATAAGAATTATTATATTTACATTTTAAGGGCACAAATGTAACTTTCGACACTAGAGGTCGCTTATTTAAAACAAAGGCGTAGCTTGATGACACCTTGATTTCACAGAATCATGGGAGATGTTGTCTTCACCTTTACGGCCATGTGAAAAAGAAACTGACGGGACTCGGGGCAGAAATCATAGTCAAACAAGCACAACGTGCAAGTTATGTCATATCATAAAATGACATGCCGAAACGTCAGACCTCATTTAATCCGGAATGGACAAAAGAGCACGAATTTTTATCAAAAAGCACACTGTCGCTGTGAAATGGACGTTAGTAGTCAAGAGAAAGCCGCCACTGACCGACATGCCAGCATGGAAAAACAAGTAACTCGCAGGTACTTTGTTTCAGATCTTCGCAGGTACGTCTTCCCGGTTAATGTTCGTAGAATAAGGAGGAAGAAGACAGGCTCGGCGTGATTGGGACTCGTGTTTATTCAGAACTGTCGTTGTATAAAAAAAATAAGGTCACGCTCACAGCGCACCTAGTTTAATATAACTTGTTCACAATGTTTCTCCAACTCTCCCTTTTCGGGGACATTCTAAAACGCTTAACGTGAAAAATGCTTATTGTGGCTTAATGTACTAAGATAGTGTTATTAACCGACCAAACTCAGGAAACATAACACTAATGAAGTATATATGCACAAAAAATCAGATGAGCCCAGAATATGAATGCAACGCGTTTAATTACACATTAAGCATTTTTCTCCCATAGATTATAAGAAAACACTGAACGTGGCTTAATGTACTAAGACAGTGTTATTAACCGATCAAACTCAGGAAATATCACATTAATATGATATTTCCTGAGTTTTGGTCGGTTAATAACGCTGTCTTAACCCTTAACGTGGCTTAATGTACTTTCTTATAGGCCTAATGGTTTTCAATGGGAGAAAAATACTTAATGTGTAATTAAACACGTTGCATTCATATTCTGGGCTCATCTGAATTTTTTGTGCATAGTATACTTCATAAGCATTATATTTCCTGAGTTTGGTCTGTTTTTAACACTGTCTTAGTATATTAAGCCACATTAAGCGTTTTCTTATTATGGTTTTCTATGGGAGAAAAATGCTTAACGTGTAAAGCTTGGAACATACTCTGCAAGAACAAAGAAATTTGTTCGTTTTCTGGAGGTGGCAAAAACAAGAACAAGAACAAAGTTCGTTTGGGCAGTACATTCCATACTTCACGAGAAAAGCAGGTGCCAAACATCTGTGTTTCTCCACATTAACCCCGCCCACTTTGAATGTCTGACCAATCACACAATAGTTCTCGGACACCCGATCTCAAACAGACATCACAATGTCTTGAATAATTAAAAAAAATAGCCTTTTACACATAGGTTTACACCAAGATATCGTAGATTGAATTGTGGCAGTTAATAAAGTAGACTATTTCAGAATCACTGTATCATGATCGATATGATGGACAAAGTTGTATAGTAGTAACGAGTAGCCTGCACCATGTCTTGTGCAATTATTCTCGCGAAATGTCTTCCTTTTTTGTGTTATGGAAATGGCCACCCTACGAGCTGTAGTGAACCCAAGTGCAGTTTCTTTATTTATCCAAACCTAAATCCAAACATAAACAAAAGGCTTGGCATGAATCTAAACATTAACTTAAATCTTCGCCAACAAGAGGGTACATATACATTTACAACAAAATAAAAAGATACATGGCAAACATAAGGGCTTAAATACACAAAGACTGAGGACTTGACAAGACACACCTGTGAACAATGATCAACCAATAAACCAATGACACATCAGAACACAAAACAAGGGAGCACATGGCAGGATCACATGAAAAACCAGGAAGTGCATGACAGAACATGACAGTGGACATAAAAACCTAAAAAATTGAACCCAACACCAAAACACTCTTTGGCATTCTTTTGTGATTATCTTTGATAAATTAATTGCTGCAAAATTTTCAGTGGATATAAAAACGACTAGACTAGCTTTTAAATAAGGCTAACAACACACACACAGGCAGCCAGGACTAATCACGGCCAGCAAACATTACATTATTTTGAAGTTAACTAGACCAACTCTGATCAAGTTTTCAGACCATCCGCGCACGAGAAAGCTTGCGTGCTTGCAGTTGCCAGATTTCAGTAATTTAAATCCCCCAAACAGAGATTATCTGTGAAAAGAACACATATACTATCTGGTGTTTTACCTAAACATGTCCAATCTGGCAACCATATGCACGTGAGCTCTCTCTCGTGCGCGGATTATCACAAAACACCAATAAACAAGTAGATCTCCATTTGAGATGTTCTGCTTAAAGCTACACTGTGTAACTTTTTTTGTTTATTCTTAGCTAAAAACACTTAGTTCTTTCAAAAATATATGTGCTCATTAATGTACATTTACTTCTTTCAAGCAGTAAAGTATTTTCATAAGTTAATAATATGCCATTGAAAATACATACGGGTGAGGGTTCGAATGCCAGTCGCCATGTTGCCCCTCCATCTTGAAAGTACATTATAGCCAAAGAGGGACATACCCATAGATTCAAGCTTCGCTTTCCGTGTTTTAACAGTCGATGGTAGTCATGAACGAGGTCGAACTGGAAGCCATGTTAATCTTGAACTAAATCGGCCACTGTAGGAGTTAAAACGAAATCGGAATTAACAGGGGAACAGAAACTAATATTCACTGGATTGTCATATACCTTTTCACTGCTAGATGGGGGAAAATATCATACAGTGTAGCTATATCATTCAGTCTACATTTTAGACTTGTCTTTTTTCGTCAACAATATTGCATGTTTTTATAACGTTAGTCACAATGTAGCCTACGCAGTGACTGTGATTTACTCTGAAATACAAGCATGCAAAAAACATCATACTTCAGTTCTCAAAAATATAAATATATATATTTTTACAAAAAGAATAGCCTTGTCCAGTGACTATCGTTTTAACTTATATGGTGGAAAAGGTGACGTTTGCTAGAAGGATCGCGTGAACGATCTGTAGGCAACGTATATGGTTGTATTTTGTAATACAAAATAATATTAACCTTTGTCATTTGACACACTATTTAGTTTTGTATGGTACTTAGAGTTTCCTATTGTTACTGTACTAGCATTCATTTTTAAACAGCTTGTCAAAAAGTGGATAAGCACTACTTACTGCTTGCAGGAATATAGTTGCCACTTTCTTCAGTTTAAGATGCAAAGCTTGCTTGAAATGGGCCAAACAAACGAAAAATTTGTTGTGGTATCCGATTATAATAAACCTCAACCATGACTTTTGACATATGAAAAGTCCTCACATCCCCTGCACAGCCTAAACATGACATGTGTCCATGAGAGCTGCCGCTTTTGCTATCTTCGAGTGTCTTGTTTACCTGCAGTCCCGATGATTCTGCTCTGTCAGTTCCGCCTGACAATGAACATGTTTGGACATATGCAGATGTTGGGGGCGTGCATATAAATGATCCCCAATGCTTGCGTCATGGTTGGCCTTATGTTGAGAACCACTTATTTTTCCGTGGTGTTTTTGATTCACGTAAGAAGTAGGAGGTAATGGTGTTTGAGACTCACAGTATGTGATGTCCATGTACTGAACTCTTATTATTTCACTATGGCAAGGGTAATTCAATTTTTCATTCTAGGGCACCTTTACTTTTGAACCGTAACATCTATGCATTAATCAAACCATCAAAATGAACACATTTTCACAAATCTAAAATAGAAAAGTCAAAACTTACCGAGAATAAGCCAGCCATGTAAAAGCGACATCCCAAACCGACCGTCTATGCCACCACTGAACAAGCGGGATCTTTTTGAAGAATAAAAAAAGAAAAACGTGTGGGCGGATTCAAACACACTTTTCTTTTCAGATTAAAATGTATTTAGTATTTTTAGGTGAATGTGCTGTGACTATTACACATTAAATAGTATTTGTAAATATATGGTACGATGTTAGCCTGGATGCCAGCCGAACCTAGCCCCGCCCACAACATTTTTAGGTCGGGCAATTCGATCTTGCATCGCTCCATAGAGGAGTAATTATCCCCAAACAGAAACTGTTCTGACCAATGAAATCATAAGGGCGGGCTTTAGACGATGACGGACAGATGATAAACAGTAACGTAATCATGCACGTCATCAAAGGGGCTTGGATTATATTTACTCGAATCCTAAACGGAGAGCTTGTTTGTATATGCATTCACCTTCACAATTTCTCTCAAAGATGATGATCATGTTGGGTAAGTACTCTGTGTATCAATAAATTCTTTTATTTTTTTACAACACCGGCTAAGATCGTTTATTCCAGCGCGTGTGCAGACAGGGTTGCCAAGTTTTTACAACAAAACCCGCCAACTACTAGCCCTAAACAATAGCTTCTCGGAGGGTTCTCCGGGGGGAAAATGGTGTTTGGGGGGTAAATTGTGTTATTTTGACAAGATTGCATGCTAAAATTCGCACTCCAGGGTCTATATATCACATAATAGTCGCTTCAACCCTTGGACATACAACCGCGGAAAAAAACGCTGACTTGGCAACACAGGGTTAGGGTTAGGGTTAGGAGTTGAGCTCTGTTGACATTTGACAATGCGTCGCTTCGTTGCTCTGATTGGTTGTAGGTCTATCCAATTGAGGTCTTTCCTGGTATGGTTGAAACACGCCTCATAATCGCAGCCCAATGGAGTAGTTTCAGACTCATATTCTGCCTAGAATTGAGTATGACCACGTCAGGCTAGTACAATGTACTCTTTCTTCTCAGTTAATTTATTACATTAATAAATTGTGTAAATTTTACATAAGATATATAATTCCAACTTAATCTTGATTTTACAATGTATAAATAACATGAATTAATGTAATAGATTTCACAATACCACAAAGTCATTATTTTCAGAGTAGAATTCCATAGGTGAAATCACAGGAATCCAATCCTGCTTGTTTACAAGGAATGAGCAAAGTTTTTTGTAAGCTAGCTGAACCTGTCATATAGACTGTGATTTAGCCGGGTCATTTTATTACTGTTGATGGCTGAGTAGCAATTACAGAGCTCTTAAAATACTGCTTGTATTGAAATGGAGTGACAGCGATTGAGTGTGTACTGCTTATATAAGAGTGAATCATGAGGGGACTGTTGGCTACTGGGAGTGTGAATGAGATGGTGAGGCTCAACTCATTCAACACTGAACTGAAGTGCAATTAAAATGCTGTGAATGACCAAATAAAGAACACATAGTCCTGAGAGGGCCATTCTTTAAGAGATGCCGGTTATTTTAATTAGAATGCAAATACTTTATGTATCTGTGTTTGTACTTGCATGCATGACAACACAATTTCGGTTGGCCACACAGAACAACAATCCATCCAATTATATCGTGTTATGAAAGAGCATAATTTAAAGTGACATCAAAGTGTTGTGCAACACATTTTGCATACAAATAAAGCCATAATGTTTTCTACAACAGTTGTTTTGCATGCTGTATTACATTTCAAGGTGTCTAGAAAATGAAATGTTTGTTTGACTGTCTGAATATATATGTTAACGTTTGGGGTTAGAAATTGAAAGTTAAGTTTTTGAGAGAAGCCTCTCACCATTGCTAAATTCATTCGATCAAAACAGTAAAAAAGTAATATTGTGAAATATTATTGCATTTTAAAGGAAAATGTTTATATTTGAATATATTTTAAAATTTAATGTATTTCTGTGATGGCACAACTGAATTGTCAGCAGTCGGTTGGCCCTAAAGTGTCACATGATCCTTCAGAAATCATGCTGATTTGCTGCTTAAAGGTGCAGTGTGTAATATTTATAAGGATATATTGACAGAAATGCAATGTAATATACATAACTATGTTTCAGTGGTGTATAAAGGACCTTACATAATGAACCGTTATGTTTTTATTACTTTAGAATGAGCCATTTCTATCTACATACACCGCGGGTCCGCTTACAGTGAAGTCACTATTTTGCGCCGCCATGTTTCTATAGTAGCCCTAAACGGACAATCTTCTATACAGAGCGCTAGTCACTCTCTGCTCTCTCCGACTACAACATTTTTGTCCTGTGTCGGCCACCGTAGCTTCTCTATGTGCTTTGTAAGGGAGGGGTGAGCAGTGGGTGATTGCAACTCACAACATCACCACTAGATGCTGCTCAAATTTACACACTGCACCTTTAAGAGACATCACTTTTTATTATAAGTTTTTGAAAATAAAAGCAGCTTTGCTTCTTAAGTTACTGGTTGATGACTTAACTGATTGATTGTAAATCCTCGTGAGCCGAGCTTTTACGCTGAACTGCAACCATGGTGCAACTGTCCTTAAATCAATTCCTGTCCTCACAGACTCCCCCCGATCAATACTAATCCCTCATGTTTTACAGAGCGGGATGTGGTCCAAGTGAAATGGCTCATTTGTTGTTACAATAAACATAACAGACGGACTCAGAGACTTTCAGTTTCAGTGCTCTCTGTGCTCTTACTATGCTCTCTGACGTGATGTAGGGCAATCACTTATAAATAATGACATGTTGACCCATGCAATGCTCAGTTAGGGATTGCGTTCCACTCATGGGAACCTCCAGAACATGTTAAAATCTCCTCTATAATATTATAAGAACTGCTCTGCCCTAGAAAAATGTGGTTAAATGAATTATCAGCTTGAGGGCATTATATGTGTCTGAGGAGAGAGAGAGAAAAGAGAGAGAGCATTACATTACTTTGGCTGGCCCCCAAATATTTGCAGCGCTACATCTTCATGTTCAAGGAACTCTGGCAGTGTTCAGGAAGATATATCCTGACATATCCAGATATATCCAGATGGCAGGAGATGAGCGGCCTTTACTTTTCTAGACCTGATTAGGAGACAGCTGCACAGGCACTTTGGTGGATTTCATCAGAGGAAATTAAATTTTCATGTTGTAGGTTCACTCAGATTTGTGCTGCTTACAAAAGACCTGTTGGATCTTTTGACTGCATTACACGTGATAAACACAGAGTGATAATTTTGAACGTGTTTTATGGGTTTTATTTGCATCCTGTATGTGTAGATATTTACTCATTAAACTTCTTCCTTTGACTGTCACTTTTTTGTCAGTCCGTTCCCTTGACCTAACATATTTTTATGACGTACCCCCACAATATGTACGATTTTTGGATTAAAATATCCAAAAACCAATAGAGCAATGTTACATATTTTGTTGACTTGTGTACTTAGATTATCCCAAATGTTTCCAAAATTAAATGAAGAGAATTAATTAATTTCAAAAGCCATTTTAACCAGGACACGGACCGTGCATCGTCTATCAATGACATAATATCCACGTTGCCTTTGATTTCTGGCTTTATTTTGTAAAAAACATGCAAACACCAAAGACACTTTATGGACAGGTGAGCAACTGTTTGGATACATTTATCGACAGAAAACAAATCATTGTTATATAGCGCAACATAGACACTTGTCTTATTGGTTAAATCAAATTTTCTTGATTTACTGTGAGTACAATGTTTTACCATGCCTAATATCGATCTTTCAATACACTGAAATGTATCTAATATGATAAAATAGCACTGTTACCCCACATACGCATGAGTGGAAGAAGCGTAAGCGGTCGTCTGACGTAATAAAAGCTCCACTGCTCTCGAGCCTTGTGTTGCACTCGTCTTTTATTAGCAATCGCTCCAGCGGCCTCATTCCACTCCAGCGGCTTTCAGCCCCACCCTGCTTCATTTTAGTAACGTTAATAAATCTTTAATAGATTAGCTCATCCATGAATATGATTTCTGCCCGAGTCCTGTCAGATCTTTTCACATGATTCCGTGAAATCAAGGCGTCATCAAGCTACGCTTTTGTTTTGAATAAGCGACCTCTATCGTCAAAAGTTACATATGTTGCCTTTAGTAACTTAACAACACATTTGCATGTTCACGGGTCTGTGGTGTTGGTAAAATGTCACATGACATGCAAGTAAACAAATAGAAAATTCTGTATTTTAATTTTACATTTATTGATTTAACAAAGACCCTGTCATTCCCCCCTGAAACAACAGTTTTGGAAACCCTGCAAGATTAGATATTTAATCAGAACTAACACTTTTCTGATCCATTGTTTAAAATAATAACTGAAGATCATTTTTCGTACATGTATGAAGTAAGTTCCCTTCAAGTTCACACAGAGGTATTATAGCTGAATAACAAGCAGCGTAGTTCATCAGATTAACATATAAACATTCCAAAAATGTTGCTTGAAAAATACAGTAGTGGCCAAAAGTGGTCTGGACTGGGATCTCTGTTTTTAATGACCCTACAAGTTTTAAAAACAAAAAGCTCTCAGAAAAAAAGCATAGATTGACGTAACACTTTATATTATTAATATTTAATTGGTTCTCTCTTGTTTTTTCATCTGTTCACAATTTATTTGTGACAACCGGGCCAAAAATTATGGTCAGACAATTTGGCATGTTTCATTGCATTAATCACAAATAAAACTATTGACTCCAAGCACAACTTATGCATATCAAAATTTGAATACAATTTGAATAAAGGGTGAAGATGTCAATTATCTATATGTTTGTGCTCTATTTCTTTCAAATAAATGCCATTTGTTTTGATATGTTGATCTACACTCACCTAAAGGATTATTAGGAACAGCATACGAATACTGGTGGACCCCCTTTCGCCTTCAGAACTGCCTTAATTCTACCTGACATTGATTCAAGAAGGTGCTGAAAGCATTCTTTAGAAATGTTGGCCAATATTGATAGGATAACATCTTGCAGTTGATGGAGATTTGTGGGATGCACATCCAAGGCACAAAGTTCCCGTTCCACCACATCCCAAAGATGCTCTATTGGGTTGAGATCTGGTGACAGTGGGGGCCATTTTAATACAGTGGACTCGTTGTCATGTTCAAGAAACCAATTTAAAATGATTAGAGCTTTGTGACATGGTGTATTATCCTGCTGGAAGTAGCCATCAGAGGATGGTTACATGGTGGTCATAAAGGGATGGACATGGTCAGAAACAATGCTCAGGTAGGCTGTGGCATTTAAACAATGCCCAGCTGGCACTAAGGGCCCTAAAGTGCGCCAAGAAAACATCCCCCACACCATTACACCACCACCACCTCCAAATTCTGACTCTACCATCTGAATGTCTCAACAGAAAATTGACTCATCAGACCAGGCAACATTTTTCCGGTTGTAACGGGTGATTATTTCAGTCAAAGTTGCTCTTCTATCAGCTTGAATCAGTCGGCCCATTCTCCTCTGACCTCTAGCATCAACAAGGCATTTTTGCCCACAGGACTGCCGCATACTGGATGTTTTTCCATTTTCACACCATTCTTTGTAAACCCTAGAAATAGTTGTGCGTGAAATCACAGTAACTGAGCTGAATGTGAAATACTCAGACTGGCCCGTCTGGCACCAACAACCATACCATGCTCAAAATTGCTTAAATCACCTTTCTTTCCCATTCTGACATTCAGTTTGGAGTTCAGGAGATTGTCTTGACCAGGACCACATCCCTAAATGCATTGAAGCAACTAACCATGTGATTGGTTGATTAGATAATTGCATTGATGAGACATTGAACAGGTGTTCCTAATAATCCTTTAGGTCAGTGTACTTTGAGAAGCAGCTTCAATATATACGTCACAAAATGGGCCTCAGATGCAAATTAGCTATCTTAGCTAACTCTGGCACAACTTTTGTGTTGTGTTATGGTCCCTGTTAAATAAATAAATAATAGGTTTGACTGTGAAAAGATTATTGCAACTTCCGTTTTATGCCAAAATTAACTGTGGCAGAAGTTTTCGAATGGATGTTAGAATATAGATCTCACCATTTCTCTCGAAGAGCATCAGCTGAAGCCTGGTACGGTTCAGCTTTCTGCTCTAGTTTGATATATGTATCCAGCCCCACCCACTGTTCAATAAAAAGTCTTGTAAATGGGACCCGTGATAATGAGTGCGGTGACTTTACCATGCTTCATCATGAGTCACGGACTGTTAAGCATAATGCAGAGAGCCTTGAGTGTGAAGAGCCAGCAGAGAAAAGCACTTATATGCACACACACTCAGACCAAATGCACTGCTTCCTTCAAGGAGGACAAAAAGTGTGCATTGCAGTATGGGTATACTCTAAATCAGGGCAAGTACAAGGTTATCCCAGATGTGATCTTTTAATGCAGCCGATTTAGTCTAATGAAGAGTAGTGCATGGTGTGGAGGACAGAGAGAGTCAAGACAGAGGTTAAGCAGGTTTACTGCGACATATTGTGCCATCTCAGCACGAGAGGTTTTCTTGTGGTTATATTTAGTTACTGGAGCTAGGGCAAGCATGTCTGTCATTATTGCTAAAACTTGGAGAAAGAAAACAAATATATGCTTTTAATGTGTGTAGGTTTAATTGGTTTGAATGGACAATGCTTGACAAAATGTGTATGTGCTACTACTTCATGGGTCTGTTGTTCATCGATATTATCAATTTTCTTTGTTTAAAACTGACTTTAATCATTTTAATGATAATGCTAAAGGATATCACGTTTCTGGTGATCCTGGTTATGGAATGCTTATCCTGATTTAGCGCTCAAAAACATTTATTATTATCAATGTTGAAAACATTGCTGCTTATTTTTTTGCGTGAAAACCATGTGTATAATTTGAAGGCTGTCAAACAATTAATCACATCCAAAATAAAAGTTTGTGTTTACATAATATATGTGTGTGTACTATGTACATAATTATTATGTATATATATATATAAATACACTTGCATGTATAAGAAAACTTGCAAATACAACCTTTTATTTTGGATGCGATTAATCGCAATTAATCATCTGACAGCCCTAGTTTTTTTTTTTATTGATCTCCAACTTTTGAACAGTAGTTTACATTATGTACAACATTTGGTATTTTGTCATGTTTATGGATACAGAGAACATCAATCCAGAATATTTCAGTGTTCCTGGTTCCATTCACTACATTACTCCACTAATATTGTCCGCTTGAAGGAGTGAATAAAAAAGAGTGAGTGAACTTACCTGAAGTTCTGCCACATATAGTATAGTTTGTAGCTTGTGCTTGCCTAATAATAATTTGAACCTCTTGTAGTAATGGAAACATTTATCTTGAACTCTGTCATGGAATTTAGCATGTATAAACCTTGATTAAACAATTGAATAATCCATAAAACATTTTTTTTTATACCTGTATGATATTACGCTGTACCCACATTGGACCAGAAAATGGATGGACGGATGATTAATCTGTGAGCGCCATTTTCTGGCGTGGGAATTTGTTCGTTGTGCAAGTCTCAGTGCATTATGGGTATTCTCTAGCCGTTGAGTGTACATTGTACACTCGTTGTTGCAGTGCAGGATTGAATATGTGCGCTCTAGCATCCACAATGGTTTCAGACACCAAACGGCTGTCCCCTCAAACAGTGCCCTATTTAAGGGTATTAGGTGGTGATTCCTAGCTTCCTAGAGTGTGTCTGTTTGTTATAAATGTATAGTGTCCACCTGCCCCTTATTAATGCACTCATTAAGGCTCTGTTTATACACACCTGTTTAGTTGTACGTTCTTACATCTGTGTTAAGCGGTTGTTCTGCTCCTGTGTGTTTTTGATAATTGATGCTGTGTCCAAAAATTGGTTTCTTCATATAGTATGTGAAAAAACTATACGACAAAATAGATTGTCCGAATACTTAAAACAACAGCAGGCGAAAAGTCGCCTGGTGGTCTCCTGCTTATATTGCGCTGTCGATGGACACTTTACTATCCCATGCGGCCACGGTCAAAGATTTGTGAATGGAGTCGAAGTGACAGGCTAATTTTGGACAGGCTAGCAATACAAAGCATGAGATCCCACCCTCCCTTCAGAGCGTCTCCAAAGCCATGCTGCATTCAAAACACATGAACGCACACAGCAGTGTCTGAAAAGCGTCACGAGACAAGAGACGTTGTTAAATTACTTCATGTCTCTGCACATAATGCTACAATAATAATGAATGTAAACAACTTACAGAACTCTTGTACCACCTGACTGCTGCAGATTAATTTCGCCATTGTGTTGACATAGAAAGGCATAAATCTGAGGAGTCTGAGGATGTGAACAGTTTTGGGTAGAAGGCAATGGGTTGCCATCTTATATTAATGTTACGACATGGCATGAATGCAGGATAAGCTCATTGTTTTGGTTCAGGAGGAACTAAAGGCTGCTATTTCTTTGTGGCGCCCTGTGACTGCGTACAAAGCGCATAGCCTTTTCGGAAAACTCTGATGACGTGTGTTTAAACAGGATGTGCGGAGGTATAGAAATACATATGTTGACAGGCAGGTAAGACATGATTGGACAGACATTTTTGGTCCTGTGACATCCTCAGAAGATATGTTTATGTTTTAATATTTAGACCACTTCTATTTTTGCTTGCTATCAGGATGTAAGAAAGACTTACCGTAACAAAAAGTGGTTATACAACAAATTACCTCTCCATAAGATATACTTTTACTGAATCATTTAAAAAAAAAAAAATGTTTTATCAAAGGTTATAAACAGGGTCTTGACTGTGCTTTGTTACATTTTTGGCAAACGCAGATTACAAACATTAATCTGGAGGCAGTAACATTTTTATGCATTGTTTTCTTAACCTTATGCCAATTGCTATCTGCCAGAGAGAAATAGAAGCCTGATGGTGTTGACAGGTTCTGTATTTTTATTCATGGCTGAGACAAAGCCGGCCAGTAGTGGGAGAGAAGGCAATACATAATGCATGAAACAGGAGACACTGGTTTGGACATCCTCTTTGATTCTGTTGGACAGCAGTTTAGTGGGGACAGAAAGACAGAAGGTCATCAGTGATGGAACTTAAAACACACACACACACACACACACACACACACACACACACACACACACACAGACATTTGTTTTTGTGAAATGTGGGGACATTCCATAGGCGTAATGGTTTTTATACTGCACAAACCGTATTTTCTATCCTCTTACACTACCCCTGCCCCTAAACCTACCCACCACAGGAAACATTCTGCATTTTTACTCCTCTATGATTTGTAAGCATTTTTAAAAACGGGGACATGGCCAATGTCCTCATATTTAACCCTTTCCTTGTAATACCTGTGTCATACCCATGTCATTATACACATTTGTGTCCTGATTACCCCCCCCCCCCCCCCCACACACACACACACATGCACACTTTTGTTTTTCACATAGTAATACAGTTCAACACATCAACATTTTTATACACATTACACAATGGATCATATACAGTTGTCACATATATGGTGGTATGACACATGATGTAAACATGACAAAAGTCACCTGGTAAATTTTGCAAAATAAATCCTAAAAGGGCGAGACAACACAAGATAGAAATGATCAACAACAATTTAAAGGTGTAGATTTAAAGGGGGGAAAAAATCAGTAAAATATCCAAAAACCAATAGACCAGTGTTATAGCCTATATTTTGTTCAATTGAGTACTTGCAATATCCCAAATGTTTCCAACTATTTGTAAATTGTGTGAAAATAACTGAGACGTGTGAGGGAGTTGTCTGTCAATTGCGTCATATCTGTGTTACCCTCGGTTTCCAGTTTTATTTGGCAGAAACGCTTTACTCTTAGCAGTGTGCAACAAGTGTCACAGCATCTGCCGAGCGAATGCACAGAGTAACGTCATAACATCCTTTTCAACACACTCAGATATATCTAATATGATAAACAGAGTTGTGTTACCTCAAAACACTGCTGCCTGAAGCTGCGGAGCATTGTGAATCAGTGTATTGAATCAGCAATTCGGAGTGCCAAAGTCACAGTATTTCAGCACTTTGGCGGTTTGACACGCGATCTGAATCATGATTCAATGAACTGATTCACAAAGCAGTGTTTTGAAATCGGCCATAACTTTATAAGTCGTTTATTAGTTGTTGTTTTCTGCGCAAAAACTATTCTCGTCACTTCATAAAATTATTGCAGAACCATTGTAGTGAGATGGACTCTTTAATTACATCTTTAGTACCTTTTATGGGTCTTGAGAGAGGAAATGAGGCCTTTCTGAGCCATCGAGTTTCAACAAAAATATCTTAATTTGTGTTCCAAAGATGAACAAAGGTCTTATGGGTGTCGAATGAAATTAATGACAGAATTGAAGAAAAGAAAAAAAAGAAAGTTATATGGAATTGTCAAGTAACATAACTTTTTTTCAATTATGCATGAAGTTTATTACTTAATTTTAAGGCAACAGGTTTCCTCACTTTTTTAAGTTAAGTCAACTGATAATTTACTACAGTGATATTTCATGTACTCTTTTAATTAACAGGATGTAATAGAAACTGCAGCTAAGAAAATTAGACGTATAAATTCAAAAATAGTTTTTGATGAAGCATGTCAAACTGCTGGACTGTCACTGCTTGCCTGTTAACTACTCTTTTTTGGAAAGAACCCCATCCTTTCTTGACTGGTTGAAGACTGTTGATAATCTGGTTTGGGTGGTGCTAATAGGTTAGAGGTAAAAAGTCCACTGTGTTTTATGAAGAGTGAAATTTACAGGCATGTTGGAATGTTAATTATCTTAACCACACGCGATAAGCTAATGGCCTCATTTACTTCCATCAAATCGCATTTGAGCAATTGGTTCCATGTACCTGCATGCCAAGCACTGTTTAAGGACGTTGCATGTGCGCAAACTTAGGTTGACTTCAGCAGCTTTATCTTCCATTTATTACGGCTCCCCTGGTATTCTGAAATCTAGTATTTTTATGTAATCAACAATAATTTATCATTATCCAAAACAACTAGTCGTTTCATGTCTCTCATATCACTGTATGGTCTCTTCTTACATGTTTCCCACATTTTTTTAAACTCAAATAGATCACTTTGTATACATTAATTTATTATTTTTTACTTGGTAGTCAGGAAATAACTAGAATAAATCAATATTGAACAAATAAACCCTGACAGGCCGGGTGATCTGGATTTCTCACTGTTTTTGAAAAACAAAAAAACTTGAAAGCAGTCCCTCATTTCCTGTTTCACAACCCTGGACTGATCAGGACCCACAATGGATACCACAACTACATCTTTTATGACTTTGTGTATAGTCAAAAATCCACAAACACTCAAGCTTTTTCAAAGCAAGTGTGAAGCGAACAGTTCCACAGTGTGTAATGTCTTTTTTCTCTTTTTAGTGAGGCATTTAAATGACTTTAACAGCTCTGCATTCTGACCACCGTTCAATTTTTCTGCCTGTAAAAGAACCACAAACCTAGGCTGTTTCTTATTATATAATTGCAACACTTTAACTGAATCTACATGCCTTTTTTGTAATTTTGTCCTGTGTAGAATTTTTCTTATCTTCTCTCAAATAGTGTCACAAAACTGCCGTTATTTTAGGGTAGAAAGGGCAAGATTAATATGTTAAAGAGCTCATTCAGAAGGACTCTGGTAAGAGGTAATTTTGCCTAATTTACCCTCATCTGATAAAAGAATTATCACTGATTTATAGTTACAAGCTCAAAAGATCACGTGCTAAACTGTACTAAACAAAATAAAAAGCCATTTCACCAGATAATTGTCAGCAGAGCAACAAGCTCAGAGCTCCCAAGTCATTACTGTTCTTTGTAACTGTTATTCTTTCTGTTCCCATGCTGCCGTACAGACTATACAAACAGAGATCAGACAAAAAACCTTGCAGACTAAACCAGGGAGGAAACTCTGTTAAGTTTGTGAGTTTCATTTCCTTAACCAGTCAGTCCATCCTGAGTACAAGACAGAGTGTTGCCCATAGCAAGGGTAAATTTTGCTCCGAAAAAATAAATAAATAATAATAATATTTTGAGCAACGAAAATTAATTAAGTTTATTTTTATAGGACCATTAAGACATTGCATTTGTCAGGCTTCCTACATGGAAGCCTGACCAAAAAAATGCTTATTTTAAAGGGGGGGTGAAATGCTGTTTCATGCATACTGATCTTTTTACACTGTTAAAGACATGGAATCCCATACTAAACATAGACAAAGTTTCAAAAGTTAAGGTGGACGTTTAATGGGAGTATTTCTTTGTCAAAAATACTACTTCCGGTTAGTCATAAGTTTCGGCAAGTTTTTTGAGATCATGCGTCCCCTTTGACGTTAATGGGGGCGGAATTTCCTTGTATGGGCCTTACGGACAATTCTACCGGAAGAGCGTGAGAGAGAGAGAGAGAGGGAGAGAGCGAAAGTAACAGGCTACCCCCATTAAAGCGCTGGCTCGTAGGCTGCTCCACAGGTGATGTGCACATAACAATGTCACCAAAAAAGTGCGTTTTTGGTTGCCAGACCAAGACAGTCCTGCACAGATTCCCCAAAAACCCCGCGTTAAGGCAACAGTGGATGTAATTTGCTTTTCCGGATCAGCAACTGAGTTGCGCGAATGTTTATATCTGTTCGCTGCATTTCGGTGCCGACTGTTTCATAAACAAGGCCCAGCTTGACGCCGGCTTTTCCAATCGCCTAATGCTGAAGGATGGAGCAGTCCCAACGATAAAGGTCCTAACGTTAGAACCGCAGGCTGTGAGTAAGAGTGCTTCAAATGTCTATGCTCATCAAGTAGCCCAAACATGATCACGTATAGTTAATTGATCAATGGAGCATGCGATGTGTAGTGCGTGTACATTTGTTTAGCTGGCCACTATATGTGTAACTTTATGTTTGTGTATTGTAAAAGCACTCCAAACAACAATACACAAAGAGGGGGGAAATATGTTGAACTAAATAAGCGCGCTTCTTCATTCAAATGCGCTACTATTCCGTGTCTATCTATGTAAACACTTAGCCTGCCGTGCAAAACCAGTCCGCTTAATAACGTTACAATTGTCTACACAAACCACGCGTAAACACACAAACACACGTGCACAACTGCACTTCCCACATGTACACCTTCAAAGACAAAAATACGACAATATAATTCAAGTATAAATATGTAAATAACACAAGTCGCTAAGCATATTATATAGTTAGTGTATAACTTGTACCACATAGAGACGTCCTGCTCTAGTCGTTTTTTGCTGCTGCTCCTGTTCAACTGCAGCCTCTGGGTCTGATTCCGGATCATAGATGTATGGCTGTATCTGATTAAAAGCCATATTTTTATTTTGAATAAAGTTTTTTTCCCGCTGTTAGGGATGACACAGCTTTACGACGCACTCGACTCAACACAAAAGCAGCAGCGCGCACACGTCATTATTTAGCTCCGCTCACACGACACGCCCCCACCCGCTCGGCTTTTTTCGGAAAGACTCGGAACAGCGCATCTTTCTTATATAATTATAAAAAAAATAAAGACTTTTCGGAGATATGCAGGATGCAATGCTACTCTATAGGTACTCAAGATTGACATGACACTGACTGAAACTGAGTGTTTCACCCCCCCCTTTAAAGAAAAACATCCGATTGATTTAGAGGATTTTGCATCTGAATATATATTCATATATTTTATATATATATATATATATATATATATATATATATATATATATATATATATATATATATATATATATATATATATATATATATATATATATAAGGTTTCTAGTACTATATATATATATAAATAATGTCACAATGCAATGTCTTAATGGTCCTATAACAAGCTCCTTTTTCCCCTTTTTTGTCATTATTGTCATTATTAATTTCTGTACTTCAATATTATGTTCTTTTTTCTTTTCTTTTTTACAGTTGTCATTATTCTCAAAGGTGATTTAATTATTCTCATCATTCATTTCTGTATTTCAGTTTTGAGTCTTTTTCAGAGGTGATTCATCATTCTCATCATGATTCTCATCGTTAATTATTAATCCTTCAATTTATGATTTCAGATGACTTTTTCAATTATTTTAAATAGTTCATAGCTTTTTATTAGAGTTCATAGAGTTCAAAAAGTCACTGTATTGTGTATATTTTGATGAATGTATTTGATAATTATTTTAAATACATTTATATTTAACGCTAATAATATAATAAACGCTGTAGTTCAATGACTTACAACAACAAACTATTTAAAATAATTAAAATATTGTTTAAATAATTAATATATCATAATAATATTAACTAAATATAAGATAAATAAATATTATAAATAAATAATATTTAAAAAGAAATAAGAATGTGTTTTGTGTAACACAGTAATATCAAACAGTCTTATTGGGCTTAAAAATAAGGCTTCGAGAATAAAAACTAAAATGTTGGAAGGTTTTGTAAGATTCACCTATAACTTAATCTTCAGATACCACATATGAAACACAGCTATGCTGCTTATGTAGGTTAAAGTGCTGCTTTCATAACTGTGCTGCCTTTGCACGCATCATATACAGCTCTGGAAAAAATTAAGAGACCACTTAACATTGAGAAATCAATGTAAAGTGGTCTCTTAATTTTTTTTTCAGAGCTGTAATATCTCACAAATCTAGCTCATGAATAATGACGCTGCATCTGTCCAGTGTCTGCAGTGACTTAAAATAACCCTTCTCGGCAAGAGTGCCTGCTCATGGCCAGCGGGTCAAGCTGCCACACTTGGGAGGGTGCAGGAATGCCTGGCCATCTTGTTGGTGTGTTATTTTTATATCCTTGCAGCCTGCTGCTGGTACATTTTGTACACGCAAGGCGTGTGCACACAGTAGAGTCAGTCAAACTTAACCTCAGCTCGCCACACCCACCTCCTCAAGACGCCCATTGTGTCTTCGCAGGGAGGATTTTCTTTGTAAGCCAGTGACATTGCAGGGAGGAGGGGCCGCCCTCCTAGTCATGTGACGCATTCCCCTTCAAGTAACCATGGCAACCAGCACTGGTCCAGCCTGTATCTTGCTGTTGTGAGAAGGGGAGAAAGAGAGAAAGAAAAAGAGAGGAGAGAAAACCCAAAATAAACATACTCTTCCCAGCAGCTGTCAGAGATCACAGTAAGTGTCAATCACTTGACTTCTTTGCTTTGGCTATAGTAGTACAAAGGCTGTAGAATAAATAAGAGGCATCCTTTCTGGCTGCTTTGTTGTGATGGACATATTCATTACATATTCATTTAAATATGAGATGCGGCAAGTGCTAGTGTGCGACGGTAACAAAACAGGGCTGCAAATGCAAACAATCATCAGAGAGACATAGAATCCCCATGTGGAAAATTACGGGTGGATCCCTGCAAATCGTTTTCATAACCTGGGATGAAGTCTCAGTGGGATGCGTGCTTACCGGGCTCCCATTAGCTTTCATAATGGCTATTTTCCTGCATGGCTTCTTCAGTTATGATGGAGGAATTGGGCTTTGTGTGCTCCGTTTAATTAGCAAGCCTTCCGTGCGGACTGCAAGCTCAATTCTGGGTCACCTTGTTCTGCTGTGGAACATCCAAATGTGGAATGTCCTTGTGATGGTGGAGGAGAGATACAGTGTTGTTATAATTCAGAGATCTGATATGATGCATGAAGAATCAGTTTTGTCAGATTCGTTTGATCATTTGAAAGAATTGTCGGTGAAAAAAAAAAACGATCTTAAGAGAGAAGAGCAAGAGAGAGCTATAGCTAATGAAACAAGATATTATATTGCATTTAGAAACATTAAAACGTAAGTTATATTACAAAAAAAAATAAAAAATGTTTGTGTGATCAGTGCATTAAGATTGCAACTATACATTAAATCATTTGCATTTGATCCTAAAGGGTTTGTTTCATCAAAAATGAAAATTCTGGCAATAACTACTTATCCTCATGTTGTTTGACACCGGTAAGACCTTTGTTCATCTTTGGAACACAAATGAAGATATTTTGGTTGAAATCCGATGGCTCAGAAAGGCCTCCATTGGCAGCAATGCCATTTCCTCTCTCAAGACCCATAAAAGGCACTAAAGACGTTGTTACAAAGTCAGTCTCACTACAGTGGTTCTACAATAATTTTATGAAGCGATGAGAATAGTTTTTGTGTGCAAAAAAACTAAATAATGACTTATACAGTGATGGGCTAATTTCAAAACAAAGTTTCACAGGGTTTCAAAGGGTTATAAATCAGTGTATCGATTCATGATTCAGATCGCGTGTCAAACCACCAAAGTACTAAAATCACGTGACTTTGGCGATCCGACTCATGAATCGAGACACTGATTCATAGCGGTTCGAAGCTTTGTTTTGAAATCGGCCCATCACTATATAAGTTATTTTGTCGTCTTTTTGCGCACAAAAACTATTCTCGTTGCTTCATAAAATTATTGTAGCGCCACTGTAGTGAGATGGACTTTGTAACGACGTCTTTGGTACCTTTTATGCGTCTTGAGAGAGAAAATGACATTGGTGTCAATGAAGGCCTTTCTGAGCCATCGGATTTCAACCTAAATATCTTCATTTGCGATGAACAGTGGTCTTACTGGTGTTGAACTACATGAGGGTGAGTAATTAATGACAGAATTTTCACTTTTTGTGAACTAACTGTGACTATAATATAACAATAGCTATAGCTATAACAAATTACTATATGTCCCTGATATTGGCTGGATGTTTACTTACAAAAAGGTTTTCTCATAATTCTCATACACAAAATTCTGCATTCTTTATCGACAACAACAACATATTTTAGTATGAACCTTATATGAGCATACAAACCTGGACAAAATAAATTAATATATTCACAATATTGAAAAGTTATTGTTTGTCTCATAAGATGACAAATTGTTATCAGATGTCAGGTTGTGTCTTGATACTGCAGGTCTAATTGACTGCAAGTGCTGTTTTATCATTGTAATACAGCGTGACTACATTAGAAGTGTTTTAGTCCTCAGTAAATCACATAAAAGAGTAGAGTATATCTTGGAGCATCTGTTGGTCCATGGTTTTAACATAAATGACAAAGCCTTTGTTTTGGGTTATGTTGGGCTTCTTTGTTTTCCAGGAACACAGCCATTTCTTTTACTCTGAACTGTAGATTAAGTCATTTCTTTGTGGAATGCCGTGTTTAGATTCTCCTCCTTGAATAATTTTCTTTGTGGCGTAACACCAAACAGATGTAGACTGTCATCGAGTCATCACATGAATTATGTGTCTAGTCTGAGAAGTCCAGCTTTAAACTTGCTCGTATTTAGATTTCAGGTTGAAAGCCTTTAAATGATCCTTCTATGTGCAATAATGACTTAATTAGTGCTGAATGAATTATCAGTAGTAGCCATCCATGGGATTTTAACAATCCACCACCTCACATAGTTTTTATTGTAGATGTGAATTTCTCAGTTATAAAAAAAAACAACCCTATATGTAATAGGTTTAAAGAGACATATGTATAACCCAGAACACCCTAGTAACCACATAGCAATGACCTACCAACCGAGTTTTGTTTGAGCAAGTGGTAGACAGTTAGATCTACCTTTTTAAAGCCTGTACTTGAATGCATTTTAGAGCAGAACATGCTAAGGATTCTAGATATTTGCTGCTATCTTTCTAAATGACTTCACTACTAAAGAATGTTCTTTTCACATTTTCTGGACCAGCACATAGTTAAGCAGTGTGAAATCTGCTATCTGGCCAGGATCTGGCAGCACTCTGTAAATCAATCTGGGAAAGGAGAAATGTTTAAATTTAAGAGAGACAATTTAAGTGGGACTGTAAATCGCTTTCAGTGGAGCTGGAAACTGTGCTGCAGTTCAATTTAAAGGTGAAGGGGCTTCAGATTTGTAAACCTTGTCCGGATCAACTTTTGCTACAACGATGGAAGAAACAGTCGGTATGCCAGGCGCATGGTCTAAAAGAGTTGTACCTATTCTCTTTAAGGGATAGTTGACCCTGAAATTAAATTAAAACCATCTTTTACTCACCCTGCGGTTGATTCAATGCCATATGACCTTCTATCCCTTTCGAACCTCAAAAGCAGTCATTTTAAAAATAGTTCTGCATGCGCTCCTTCCTATTATGGCAGTGGATAGCGACCAGGGTAAAACATGACAAAAATTGTACAAAAGTGTGACGCAATGATACAGTGAGACACGTTCCAAATATTGAAAGTGTCCAGGAGGCAGGTTTTGCGAGAAATAAACTATTATTCAGTCAAAACACTGAGCTAAGCCGCTACTCTGCGCGCGTTTCTTGTAATGACTAGTACCGTCAGCAGGCAGTCATGACAACCGATACACAATATTCACTTCAGGAGCTTTTATTATTAGTATTGTGCCGCAATATTATATTTGTACCAATGCCTTATAGAAAAGACGAGAGTCGCATTTTTTTTTTCTTTTCTTTTGAGCCTGATTTCTCAAAATGTTGCTTGTGTTGATCTTGGGTGCCATGACAACAGTGCGTGAGCATGAGCACCGCGCATGCTGACGGTTTGTACTAGTCATTCCAGGAACGTGCACAGAGTAACGGCTGAGCTCAGTGTTTTGACTTAATAATAGTTTATTTCTCGCAAAACCTTATAGTATGCCTCCTGGACACGTGTGCCGTACTATTTTTTTAAATGACTGCTTTTGAGGTCCGAAAAGGGATAGAAGGACATAGGGCATTGAATCAACAGCAGGGTGAGTAAAAGATAGCTTTAATTTCATTAGAGGGGGAACTACCCTTTTAATGAGTCATGGGTGTGCAATAAACCAATCAGATTCTTATCTCCCGTTCCCTTTAAAAGCTTGCAGCATGGCGATCAATTTGTTATTTACATGGTGAAATTTGCGAGTGGATAGACTGAACGCTTCTCCAGAGAGGAATCCTTTTATTTTTATATTTAAACATAATTTTGTGCTGCTGTGCATCCCTGTGTGTGTAATAAACAGAGTGTATGTGCGCTGTGCACCCGCCTACACTGTAAACATTTTTGGTTGTTTTTTGTTGGTTCAACTCAAAAAAGGAACCTGGTTGCCTTAAAATTTTGAGTTTATTGAAATTAAAAATTGGAGTTGATACAATGAAGGAAATTTGTTTAATAAATAGAAACTCAAAATATTTTTGTATCTGAACCACATAAAAAAAAATGATAAATCATGAAAATAGCACTATTTGGCATGTTTCACTGCATCATCAGAAATAAAACACACACAATTGCCCAATATGCTTACAAAATCTTTTAATAATCTTTTAATAAAGGTAGTCGAATCTCAAAAAATTTTCATTGTATTAACTCAAAATTTTAATTTCAATGAACTCAAAATTTTAAGGCAACCAGGTAACTTTTTTTTCTAAATAATTTTTTACAGTGTAGGCACACATTACTA
This sequence comes from Pseudorasbora parva, assembly GCF_024679245.1. Lineage (NCBI taxonomy): Eukaryota > Metazoa > Chordata > Actinopteri > Cypriniformes > Gobionidae > Pseudorasbora > Pseudorasbora parva. The sequence goes on from NC_090187.1 coordinate 28,612,991, forward strand.
ACACACCCTTTAAATAACAAAAAATAAATAAATAATGCGCTATTGGCATTAGACCAGGTTTTTGTTGGTCAACAGCACAGCCGTTTTCAGTTGCCTTAAAAAAATTGTGCCAACCAACAATGCGCCTGAGCACACCTTGTTTTCAGACCACACGAACAAATGGGTGCAAGTGCATTTGCTATTTAAACAACATGGCACTGAACATGTAATTGATAACTGCGTCAGGCTGAAACTAGCAAAAAGCACTGTGGTGCAAACCCTTGGGGACAACTTTTGGCTCATGCCCACCCTGTTACTGTTCTGGTAATATATTTAACACATTTAGCATATAAATCATATATACTTTGAATCTATCAATTCATAATGGTGGATTAAACGTGCAATTTATAATAAACATTATAAAGCTACGCATTTAACATTTAAGCTTCTGCAATCACACATTAAGTGGGTGTTCAGTGAGTGTTGCTGCGGAGCTGTATTATAAGAACTCAACACTCAGACGTGAACAGTGCTTTCCGTTCAAAGGTATACAATGGTGTACCCACAAACACCTCAAACAGTTTGCACATCAACAGATAAGTGGATATTTTTACATTGCTATCTTGTGTTTGTCCCTTTGCGTTCAAGAGCAATCACTGTTCCCCTCCATCACCTCATTAGAAAGGTTACATAGCAGTTTTGTTTGTTTATTTCAGATGCCAATTGCTTCTTTTGGAGCACAATATGTTCAAATTAGTTTCAGTTGCATCCTGATTCCCCAACAGTCTTTCCCTGTCTTTTCTAAAATCATCTGACGCTTTTGGCTCTGTGAAAGAAAAACAAGTCATACTGCAAGTTCCAGATCTTAGCTTGAAGCCTGTCATCACAACGAAGTCTGTAAGAAAAATACTTTTATAAGATGTCCTCGCCTTTTCTGGGCCTGTATTTGGTTTAGAAAACCAGAATGATCAAGGAACCAAGCCATCCCCTCCCCACACTGGTTGGATAAAGGGACACTAAATTTTCTCAACCCGCTTGCATTTATAACTCTTTAAGTCTGGGTAAAATCACAGAGGTCATAGTGGTTTAGTGTACCCATGACCAATGCTCTTTAAATCGCCACAGACGACATTGGCTGCTCCCTGTCCAGACAGAGCATGCTTTGATGAATGACACATTTGCCCGGTTTCACAGACAAGGCTTAAGATATAGTCCCAGACTAAAGCAACTTGCAGCGGCATATCTGCCATTGTTTTGGCTCAAGATGCACTGCAGCAATGTTTTTTTTCCAGTCTAAGCTCTGTCTGTGAAACCAGGCAATTAAGGCTGCCTTCAAGTGCTATCGGAATTATTGTAAATACTAGTTTCCTAGTTAAAAAATTGGACATGAATGTCCTCTCAGGTCAAAATTTGCATGTGACAAGCTCAAAATCACAACTTCAGAAGTGTGGGAACTGGGAAGTAGGAAGTTTACGATAGCACGTGAAAACAGCATATGTCATAGCTGCATTGAGGCATTTTAAACAAACTGAAAGCACTAATACATGGCCTAGTGCATTTGGAATTAAATCTAATATTTGAAACAAATCAATACAAATTGGGATTAGTAACAGGCAAAACATTCTAGCAAAACATGTCTTAATGTAGGCTACCGTGATTAATGAATGGGGAGTATGGTGATATATATTAGTTTAATTTACCTCATTTACTTTATTAAAATAAATAAAAATAATATTAACTAATATTAGCTAATTAATAGATTATATTTTGCCACTTCTTTTTAAATAGGCCTAACCCTATTATCGTTTCAGCTTAATATGTCACTGAACCTAACGACAGAAATAAAAAGAGAAGTATGTACTCTTATTAAAACAATAAATATATTTAAAAAGAAAGGAGTCCCAAAACATTTTAAACCAAACCAGTGAACGACCTTGCCTGGTGACGTCAATTTGACCAAGCCAATCAGATTAAACCGTGGCAGTGTACCGCCCATTGGTGCCAAAAGTAGGGGGAGTGGAACCAAGTAATGTTCTTTCTTAACCGCCGTGCTCTTTCAAGTAAAATACAGTGGAATACCTTCAGCGTAAACGCAAGAGTTATACTTTATTGTCTTGCGGACTATTATCATCTCATACGTGCCTGTTTACTCGCTGGAGAAAAAAAAAATCACAGGATTTATTTTCCTCCCCCTCCTGCTCAATCGTGTGGGATCCTCCTTTTCTCTTGCATTAGCGCCTTTCTGGTGCTGCAGTATGAACGGACACACACAGCCAAGCGGATTGAACTAGTAGCTTACCTGCGAATTTCGCTTAAAATGTTTTACGTTGGTGTGGGATTTTTGAAACGACTTCAAGACGGACACGTGGAATAATAATTATGTCATCGTTTTGAAATTATATCTGGGAAGTGCTCTGGCAAACGCGTGTCCTTGTTTATTGTAGCATCCAAGAAATAAAGGTAAGCACCGACTGGTGATTGTTGTTTGGAAACGTATACTTTGCAAACTGGTGGTAGGAGTCCGACTCGTTTAATCGAACCGGTTCTTTTGAACAGTTCGTTTTAAAGAACCGGGTCAAACCCAGTTTGAATGGCTTTATCTTATGCTTTAAACGTTCCATATAATTGTTGTTCGATTCGGCTTTATTAATAAGGTCGTTTATTGTAGGCTAATCGTGTGTGTGTCCTAGTTCAGTTTGGTGCAGGTGATTCATTGATGGTTCAGCTCATGATAACAGTAATTTGCATGAAACAATACTAAAATCATGCCTGAAAAAAGTCTGTGCACTGTTTATTTATTTTTGTTTCGTTTAACTGTTATGTGTTGATGTTATCATAAACCCGTTTCATGTAACATTTTTTAGATTCTACCGTTGAAGTAACTTACTTTTCGCCCCATCTGTCAAATCCTCGGTTTACTCCGCATGCTTTTCTTAGCATCGGCTCATGTTGATTACGTATCGGACATATTTGAAAGAAAGGTTCTCGGTTCATTGAATCATTGAGTTGTTGACCGGAGAGCCGCTAAGTCCAAAAATGTCAGTCTGATTGCCGAATCGTTCAGATCGTGTAACGTTAAAGTTAATGCATCAAACTCTCTTACGGAGATAAATAGTTAAATCTTAACTAAACAAGTAGGCAGACTGACCAACATTACATTAAGATGAAAACCCTTTCGTCATTTATGATTTAAGTTTCAACGGTTGATTAGCGTTTCGTTTCATAACAACATTCGAAGCGGTCCGTCGTGTATCCAAACGAACGTATGTTTACATTTTATTATAACATTCATATTACTCGCCTTCATGTTGTTGCAAACCTTTATTTATTTATTTCTGGGAACACACAAGAAATGAACGCTGAGTGACAGCTTGAGCCAACATTCCCATACATTGCTTCTTTTCCATACAGTGAAAGCGAATGGTGACTAGAGTCTGTCAAAATGCCTGACCTATTTTGTGCTTCACAGCCTGAACCCACAATATTAACTAACTCCTTAGTCAGTCTACATTGACATGTTGAACTAACTATTTGAATGCACAATAAATAATCTGTATAATGTTTGTTAGTGTAGATTCAGCTAAAAAACAACCCACTGCTTGTGTAAATGTGAAATATGATATTAAGTGAATTATGGTAGTGCTTATTTAGACTTCTGCATGCATTCCTTGTAGGATACCTCTGGTCTTTTAGGTAGAAATATGGGTTATGTCCCCACTGAAATAACCGTTAGTGAAGTTTACTGTTGCGTCATTTCCAGTGCTTCTGATAATCTCATAATGCTGTGATGTTTGTCCATGCTGACCATTCTTGACATGTACAACTTGACTTTGTCTCTATTCTGACCTCTGTCTTACTGACCCACATTTCATGCAAAAGCCTTTTTTTTGAAGAGCCTGGTTCTGTATGAGGGACTAATGTTTTTTATTGATTTGATCTTGATGTCTAACACTGATGCATTGCAGGCATGCTGTTTACATGCAATTAGTATGGTTTATGGGTAGTATTTCAACAGATTGTTGAATGTTAATGTCCTACTGTTGTGCCTGTTATTGAGCAGGTTATAAAGTAACATTAGTTTTGTACCTTAAATCATCCTTGTCTCTTTGTTCATAGTAAGGTCAGTGCAAAACCAGAGAGACAAAGACCTGAGTTTTGCTGACTCCGCTGATTACTTTGGCAAGTATGCCAGGCTTTAGATTAGATTTAATGTTTGACTTTCTAACAGCAATCATCAGTGGGAGTGAGAGGCTGTTTTATTTTATTTGGGAACCAGACATGAAAGTACGGTGGGGTGATCTACTGAACTATGACCAGTTAAATGAAAGTTAAGTAACATTTACCTCCTTTTTGGAGGTCCAGTGTGATGCATTTAATACAGAATTCTCCTTTCCGATCTGGGAGACAGTGAAAGATCATGCTGTGGGCATTGGGTTGGCCATAAAAGGAGATGTCGGCAACTTTTGGCAGTTTTGTTTAGGCTGTGGTGCTGCAGGGATTTATTGCCAACATGGTTTTTTTTATAGAATTTTTAAATTCTGTACTGGCTTTGCCAGGGGTTGTAACAGAAATGTCACGGAAGTGGAATTAAAGGGATCAGGTTACTCCTAGGGAAGCACACTTGTGAATGAGAGTCAGTAATTCTGTTCATGTCCGTTAGTGTCTTAGATATGAGTGTTTTCTATTAAAAGCACAACATGTAAGATTTGTAGATTAAAATATCCAAAAACCAACAAAAAGTTATGTATTTTGTTTACTTGTGTTCTTGGATGATCCCAAATGTTTCCAGGAATGTTTAAATCCAGAGAAATAAGCAATTTTAACCAGGACATCATACCCACGTTACCCTTTCTGGTTTTACTTTGTATCTGAGCTATTGTTTGGTGAATTGAATCACCAAACAATAGCTCAACACAGTAGTTAGTCTTATTGTTTAAATCTCTTTCTTCATTTACCACGAGTACCATTTCAATATTGATCTGGCTTACTGAGTGTACAATAAGTGTCTCATAAGTGCCGCTAAGAGAACACACAGAATAGCATGTTGCCAAAAGTGCAGACTTCAGTAGTCGGTGCTGAAATTTAATTGTGACTGAGCACTGTTGAGCTTGATTTGTAAACACCTATGATTGGCCATTGTGCTCACACGCTCATCGGGTGTGTCTGTGATTGGCTGCAATGATCACATGCTTGGGAAGCACACAGAAGTGTTTTGAAAGCGGGAGCTTTAGAACCGTTTGACCGGTCCGCTGATTCAAATTCTCTCTTGTGTGTAAACGCTTGGTGAAAAGTGTTGTTGATGTATATTTACAACATATTTTTGAAGCGTGGCTCATTATAGCCAATCACAGACACATTTGATGAGCACGTGAGCACAATGGCCAGTCAGAGCAGAGGTATTTACGAGTCTGCTCAACAGCGCTCAAAGCGTCACATTTTTACAATATCAGTACTGACTAGGGACTGAAGTCTGTACTTTTGACAACATTATACTTTCAACACACTCAAATTTATCTATTAAATGGTTTCTTCAGCAATTTAGCATATGGCTTTGTATCCGTAGAAACCCGGGAGCACATGGCCTGATGTATTGTTGTAAATTATATATGAATGAGTAATGAGAAGATGAGCGGTTGTCTTCAGATTGGCAGAGGACTCTTGTACCTCTAATGGAAAGAACACAGCTGCGCTGGAGAATTGTATTTAATTCAGTTTGTTTTAAATTAGGAGAACTTTGTAAGAACTGCGTCTAGTTCACTGCTCACTGTGTCTGTTGACTTTTGAACATCTCTGGAATCTACTGAGTCACGTAAGATTCCAGAGACGTTAGTCTGGCGTGTTTTCCTGTGACTGTTTAAGTTCAGTTTGAAACGGTTTGCTTGTACTGCTGGAATCATGCAGGTTTTTTGAAAACATGGCAAGTTTTTGCTTTATGACTGATATCTAACCTAACATTTGTATTATGGGCAAAATAATTGATAACAAAATAATAAAACCCATGAGAACAAAAACATAAAAGATAATAGGTAATAAAATAATGTCCTTCCTGAAATGTCTTTGTGATTTTTATGTGATCTTTGTGAGATTTATGTGCAAGGAATGTTTGTTCAATCAGTGTCACGGCTTTTTAAGGAATCTCTCTCTCTTCTTTCTTTCTTATTTTTCCTTTTTATTAGGGGTGTTTTTAATTAAACAATTCATTTAACGATTTACGAAACTAATTTCATTATATGATTTTCTCACATTTTTTTTTACAAAATGAGATTTAGGACAAATTATAAAATGTCCTTTTATTTATTTATTTTCTCAGGCAAAATTATCTTTGTAAAATGTAAGATTTTAATTATAATTTGTTATTACACTTGCAAGAGTAAGAAAGCAGAACACATTTATACAAATGTGCTGCCATAATCAACTAATTATTGGAAAAAAATCCATGTACATGTAAAAGACAGAGATGTAAAGGGACATTCAAACAGAATACATTTTTTCTGTGAAAAATGCAAGCTGTGGGCAATGGAATTGGGGGGGAAACGCAAGGTCTCGAGACCTTTATTTTTTAAAGACAGCATAAATGTAAATTTTGCAATTTGTATTTTGATATGTAATGTTGTATTTGTGATCTATGATTTATCTGTGCACTTCATTAATTAAAAAATAAATACATAATTTACACTTATAATCTTTAATCAGATATATTAACCTCCCACTCCCCCTCGAAACGACTTCGCTTCTTTCCCGGTCATGTGCTATGACGTGAGGGCGGAGCTATCGCGCTCTGTCTCGTTTCTGCGCCGCCTCTCAGGCTCAGACACCCGTCACTGATTCAGGGCATTCAAATGTGCCTCCATTTTGTTAGCAACGCCCAACTTCCAACAATCCATTGATTTCCTGAAGGACGAAATCAATCCTCACCCTACATATTTTCTAATTTCAGAAGCCATCTCACTCTTGATATTTATCACAATAAGGAGATAAAGACAATTTCAACTTCAATTTTTATCCCGACTTTAACAGTTTTTATAACCAAATTTTTATAAAGTTGATCAACTATTACCTTGAATAGCATGTTTTTAGAGTGCTGTGTCAGGTGGAAGATGCAGCACGAGATGCAAGTGAAAAGTTCAAACATCCCTCTGGCACGTTTATATAGGCTAGCAAAACAATGGCAAAGTGGCGCAGAATGGAAAACTCATTTTGTGTGACCATGCATTTTTCAATCAAATAGCTCTTTATGCTTTTCGTTGTCTATACATCTGTTAGATCTCAAGTGGTTCCCAAATTCTAACATTAGATTAAATTTGCTTGTTTTGCTACCATCTCAGTCACCAATTTCTTTCACTTGGCCAAATTGCTGCCTTTTGGTTCCTGTTTGTTTGTCTTTAATGGGACAGTTCACCCATAAATTTAAATTGACATCTATAACTTACTCATCATGTTATTTAACCCATATGACTTTTACTTGGTACACAGAAAGACTTGCATATGTCCAGCTTGCTTTTTTCTGCACTGTACTGACACAACATTTGGATGACTGCTTTTATGTTCCATGGAAGAAAGAGGATCATTGGAATGACATTGGGGGGTGAAACAATGACTTATTTTTCAGTTTACAGACCCTTTTTGGCCCTTATCTTAAAAGCAGAGAAGAGTTGGACAAACTTTCCTTGACAGAGTCATGACTGATGGGCCAGTCCATCTCCCAGCATGTCTGTGTCTTACCCTGATAAGAGGTTATGGTGCCAGGGTGCCGCCACGCTCTGCCGATTTGACTGGCGAAGGATTCTTCCTTCCTCTCACTGCCGCCTCATCTACACCTCCTAAGCGACCGTCTCCACACAAGCTGTTTATTTGGAAGAATCCAGAGAGACCCAATGGTGATTTCCTTCAGGACCCAGTGATGCAGTCATCGTTCTGTTGGTTTGGGCTGTGCGCTCGCGTTGCTTCCTTTGCCACTACTTTTGCTTTGGAGCTCTTGTTTTGAAGACATTATTTTAATTTGCTATATTTGATGAGTCCGCAAACAGGATCATTTGATATATTTTTGGTATTTTTGTTTTTTCCCTGTCAAATTGAATATTGATATACCATAATCAGTACAGGATATCTTCATAATCCTTTTTAGATTTAGATTTAATTTTGTCGTCAAACTAACACCCACTTAAAGTTAATCTTTATAAACTAATAATTTAACAACAAGGATAATGCAATTGTTAGCAAATATAAAAATAAATGTCCTTTGAGATGCTTTTCAGTTGATGTTTTCATAGAAGTTTTTTATTTTTTATTTTTGCCAAAAGATTATTATAATATATGACCCCTTTAAAAACACCCATAATACTGTTTTAGTTTAGTCACATTTTTTTCTGTTATATATTTGGAGCTATTTTTGGCATTGCATCTTAATGAGTCATTTTAATGAAATAAATAATTTAAAATTGACTGAAGTATCTTATCTCAGAGAAGGGTGCATTTATTTTTTTGAATCTAAATCTTCCTCCTATGGGTAATGTGAAACATGTTTTGATATTACGTGAGTCACTGTACTTTTCCCTTTTGTTTTCTTTTCATGAGTGCTTTTGGGATAGTATGTGAGCCAGTCATCCTTTTTAAGATCAGTTTCTATTATGTTTACAGTTGTCCTCTTGTTGACTCCACAAAAGAAGCCTTTATTCCACCAATCACATATAGTTTGTGAAATTGCTGTGTGATGTTGGATTATAATGTAATTCAGTATGTCTATTTTTCTTCAAATGGAAGTCCATTGAAGTGCTTAGCATCTGTCTGAGAGTTTTGGGTTACAGGCCTATTGAAGACCATTTTGTATTCCATTCACACTTTGAGGCCACCCTTTTCCTCTGCTTGGTTGGCGCAAGCGGCTGACTTTAAGCCAGTTTTGCGATTTTGTTCCCTCCTCACAATGTTTAGGGTTAGGATTTGAACCATGGAGGTTGGTCCTCAAACAGCGCTTCAGAAAAAAAATTCTTCTGTCCCTTGGCGTAGTTAAAGGTGGCGAGAGATCACAGATGTTGGAATAACATACCATATATGTTACATATATGGTATGTTATTCCAACATAACATATATGTAATATTTCGCCGCTAGAGGTGGCTTGTTTAAAATAAAGCCGTAGCTTGATGACACCTTTATTTCACAGAGCTTGTAGTATGCCGAAGACGACTGCTTCCACTTTATCTGGTCATGTGTATGTGGGGGTAACGCAATCCTGTTTTATCATATTAGATAAATTTGAGTGTGTTGAAAGTTGTTATAATGCTGCTCTGTGTTCACTGGGGCTACTATGAGACACTTGTTTCACACTGCATTAAGCTAGATTGATGTAAGGGATGGTAGAACATGGTACTCACGGTAAATATATATATATTTTTATTAAACAATAAGACTAACTGTGTTGAGGTATATAACAGTGAATAGTTTACTGTCAAATGTCTCTTATGTATCTATAAACACACATCGTTTTTGGTGTTTTCATGGTTTCAACACAATAAAACTTAATAGAGTGTTGTCACAATATCAAAATTATGACTTCGATACAATACCAGACTAAAATACCTCGATATCGATACCACGGTAAAAAAATCCCAGATAATATAAATATGACAACAGAACTTATTATTCAAGGTTTTATTTTTTTACTAAAAATTCCCTTGGCCAGCATGTTCCTGCCCTGGTTTTGACCATTCCCTTCTCTTATTGCTATAATAACTGCCAGAGATCACATTATCAATCATGTTTTCATTCACTAACCTTTCACTTCTGAACAGGTTGGCATGACCAAAATCTTATTTGATTTATATGAGTAATTTAATGTTTTTTAAATGTCATTTTATAATTATAATGTATATTTTTAATTGTATCTTTGTTTTTAAAAATTAAGCAAAAAATGCAAGTTACAAACTATGACAAAACAGTGCTTTATTTTTCAGCTACATTAGGTCTTTAACAGTAGTAAGACAAGAAAGAAATTAAATAATGAAATATAAATCTGCTTACTTAGTCTTCACCAGTGTTGTGCAAGTTACTTCCAAACTGTAATATATTATAGATTACTTATTACTGCTATTTAAAAGTAATTCATTACATTACAATATTACTGTCTCAGAATTGTAATGCGTTACATTACTCCTCTATTACTTTTGAGTTACTTTCACCAAAATAACTTCAGAAGTAGCTCTTAACATTCTAAAATGTAGACAGAGAGCATTTTACATCCAGTAGAAGGCGATATGATGAAGCATAATGACATGGGCCATCCAGGCTAACAATAGAGAATTGGCACAAAAGTGAATGCTCAAGACAATGCAAGAAATCATGATGATCCAACTCTGTTATAAGTATTATTTTAGAGGTAAAGTGATTATCTGGGAATAGCTTCTGTTCATAGACACAACAGAACTGTGTAAACTCTAAGTTATGACAATATGCGGATTTGTTCTTTTCTTATTGTTGCGCAAGCGTTACTGGAAATGAACCGAGTAAAATATTACAGAAAATTGATTAGTAATGCCTTAAACTACTGCATTACAGCAAAAAGTAATAAGTTACTGTAATGTATTACTTTTGTAATGCGTTACTCCCAACACTGGTCTTCACTCTATAATTTAACTATAGACTGATTCTTAATACATATATATTTAGTTATATAGCCAAACATGTGGTGGTGTTCTATTTTTCATTGTTTGATTAACATAATCACACAGAATATTAGGTCTGGCTTAAGACCTGCACGGCTCTCATTACCTCAGCTGTATGTTCACTTAAGACATATCCGACTGTATTTACCTGAAAACTCGCCATACCGTGCATTTTTACATATGTTTGACCATTAAAACCCAAACAATAATCCGCAAAATGACAATAAAGTGAAAGAACTTCAGAAAGAACTGAATGGCGATCGCATGTTTTGTCTGAAAGGCGCGTGCGCGCGCTTCAAGTCAGAGTCCGGCAGCGCGAGCACATCCCGCGCCACGCTTTATATTTCATGCGCGCATATTTTAACTCTTCTACTTCCAATGTTTAGTGAACGGCTGAAGCAGAGCTCTGCACACATGTGCTGGCTGGCACCTGCTGTCACACATCGGCGCAAATTAAGAAATACAGCTCATATTAGTGCTGTCCTCCTTAAAGTACTGGTACTAATAAAAGTCAATATCGTACCGTTTGTAATAGCAGGGTATCGCAATACTTTTCTAGTACCGGTATATTGTGCAACACTAATCAAGTGTATTGTGGGTATGATGTCACTAATAGGTGGTCTGTTTTCTTGTTAAAATTGCTTATTTCTCTGGATTTAAACATTCTTAGAAACATTTGAGATAATGTAAATACACAAGCCAACAAAATATATAAAATATTTGTAGTGTTTTTTGGATATTTTAATCCAAAACATACATATTTTGCCTTTAAAGGTCCCATGGCATGGATAAAAAAAAAATGTTTTTATGTTTCCTGAGGTGTACTTATATTGTTAGTATGTTTTTTTACATCAAAAAATGTCATAATTTAAGAATGAAAGGCATTTTTCGATACTGATATTAACCCTCTGGCTTGAATGCTCTGTTTCAAGGGGCGTGTCTGCTGTGAGACTTCAATGAAAACACCCACTGTTGTGATTGGCTGACATCTTTGCATTTGAAATGAGATTACGTGGAGAGGGGGTGTGGTTCAGTCAGTTACGAGCAGCAGCACTCATTGCCAGTCGAGAGCGAACGGAGCTGGGGAAAGATTGCTGAGAGAGTGTTATTGTACCGAGTTATTGAGAGTGCGAGTTAATTTTGTTTGTATTTGAAAGCTCTGAATAAACACGAGTGAACTTTGCAAAATTATTTCTCTTACAGTGCTTTCACCACAACTAACAGCAAACACGACATCGACATGAATACAGTTACTAGAGCTTCTGTTGTAACGGCAGTTTGGGCAAGTGTGCACTGCAGATATACGTGTGATTGACAGATCCGAACATTATAAAGTGTGTTCTTTAATCGCTCTCTGTAGTTTAATAATTAAAATAGAAAATTGGTTTCATGCTACTAACAAAAATGACACAAAGTTGATCGTTTTAGTCACTGGCTTGATTCACTGATGCATCACGACGGCCAGGGGCGGGACTGATAGTATTAAACCATTAGAAAGAGAGTCTGTGTGAACTTGAATGATTAGCTACACATCAGAAATCACTGATTCCAGATCAGGCATTAATGAACACTGACTCACTGTTTGTGGGGGTGCTGTCGAATCCATATGGTAAAGCCTGTGCTGCTGACATCGTGACTGATAAACGGAATCAATTTTCTACTAATTTTCTGGGCGGGCAAAGCAGAGTAGGGGGAGGTAACCTTTCCTGTTATAATGTCATAACAGGAGAATTCAAGATCGGCTTTTCTGAGCTGTCATGTCTCAAAGGCAGTGAAAGACAGCCAGAACTCTGTTTACACCAATCTAAATTTCTCCATGGGACCTTTAATGACAACTAATGTAATAGACTACATGTCAGCCATGTAATGTGCAATCTGAATTTAGAGCTGTGTGGAATGAATTTAAACATGATATATTTTATAAAAGAGAACTACAGTCTTATTGCTAGCCAAATGTTTAAAGAAATAGCCAAATATTAAATACAAAACATGCAAAAGGATGGGAGTGTGTAGAACTTCAATGTTTGCATTTGGAATTATGTGGAGCTGTCCACAGTGTTCTGTCTAGTGTTGACTGTTTGTTTGCAGAAGATGAGCTGTCAAACCAGTATGACAGTGTGCTCTCCTGCATTTCTGTTTGGGTACACATGTAAAATGAAGGTTTTAATCACAGGTATGTCATGTTGGAATTATAATTATTATATAATTACAAAAAAGGAACTCTGAGTTTAGCTCTAATACTCTCAATGCTCTGCTGTTTAAATCCTTTGAAATTGTGTCTCTATGGGGCCATCCTTAAAAATATTCTTGTTTGCCGTAACCCGACCGACCCTGTCAATTTAGGGCCGACTCAATTTTTTATTTTTTTTCCCTTTTAGTCCGACCGACTTGCCGGTTGTAAATTGGCTTTAAGACCGACCAATTTCTTTTTTTACTTTTCAAACAACTAATACAACAGTAATAAAATATGAATTATATTTTAGTAAGTATTATAAATGTATAAATTGCCTGGGCCATACAAACGAAGGCTACGTTCTTTCGTTTATAGAAAAACCCGTGACGTCATCTATGTTTACACTATGGTTAACGGATGTCACACTATGGCCAGCACGTGCGTTCGTTTCGGCCATGGTTTCGGCTCGGCTCATACTCTCATTCACTGTAACGTTTTAAAGCCCTGTCGGAGATTTCGCCGCATTGTGTGATAGGAGTCAGGAGGACCATGGACACGTTACACACACCAGGCAAGTGCACTGCAGAGGGGAGGGCTTTGAGCCCCTGTCCTTTTTGAAAATGAATCAAAAGTGCCCCCTCAACATTTATCATTACTATATTGTGGCGAATAAAACAGATTTTGAATTATAATTAATATAACAACGTGTACAAAACAGTAACAAATGGTGGAAAAGCCGTTTATCTTGTCTCTGTCAGTCTGAAATGTCGTTGTCATAACGCTTTGCTATGGGTAGAGTGTGTTCTGCTCGACCCCAGCGCGTGGTGGGAGCGGCGGCACTGGTTGTAACTTGAAAAATAATGCTTGGTATGGTTGGTTCTGTCGATGGATACACGTGCACTACAACAGCGATAATAAAAGAAACCGTGGGCAAAACGGTCTATCTTTGTAAACTGTGTTCAATGCATGCGAGTGCTGCCGTATGACCAGTCATTTTCGGCATCATCACTCAGTATATTCGCCAGAAGACGCGAATGAGAACCCTCTGCAGTGAGAGAAGATCTGTCTCTTTGCGCAGCGCGCGCACGTCTCGCAGCGCGCGCACGTCTCACAGCGCGCAAATATTGAGTTCTTTCAAGTCTTGCGTTTGAACGGATAAACTCACACAAAAAGTATGTCAACATGTCGATCTTGATGAGTATCCATCAGACAGTCTGTATATGCCTTAAGAGAACTTTATACAGTTGAGAAAGACGATGCATATCTCTGTATTAGGTCTTAAAGGGGCAGTAGCCTTTACTGCTCTCTGTCAAACAAAAGATAAGGACTCACTCACTGCTCTTGATTAAATAGCTGGTTATAGACTTAATTAATTGAATTCATAAAAACAACTTTTTGCTTTTTAATATTCAAATGCACTAGTCTGTATCACCAGATGCGTTGGTCTGGCAAGAAGTGGAAGCCACTTCAGAGACAGACACAGATAGTTGCGTGTTCACAATAGAGCGTAAAACGACCCCTTTTTACACAATCGAGCGTAAAAATAAGAAACATATCACGGGAAAATACTAAAACGGGAAGACAGCGGGAAAAGAGCTAAAATACGTGAGAAACCCGGAAAAAAAGGGAGGGTTGACAGCTTTGAGTCAATGACAGCTAGCTGGTGGTTGGACACTTTTCTTTAAGAATGCACCGGAAATTTATGCAATAAACATGTTTTTGACAAATATTTCAATTTGTTTGTGGTCTATATAGCCTGCAATTAGCCTACACGCCCGAAGGCACGGCTTGAAGACCCAGTCAGTGATGTCACGATATGCCAATTTGTTTAAATTCATACCTACGTAATCACCATCACCAAAAATGTACTTTTTTTTTTTGTATTAAAATTTGAAAAAAAAAATATAGACCTACCTACCGACCCTTTTTAAAAAAATTTTTACTGTTACTGCAAACCAAAATATTTTTAAGGATGGCCTGGCAGTGCATACAGCCATTCCCTAGGCAGATTTGTTGGAAGTGACATACTTACCAGATACTACACAAGTTAATTATCTTGCAACTTTTTTTTTTTTTTTTTTATGTGCACCTGGTTACTCTGGAATATGGAATGGAAATTCCAGTGTAAAATGGAATATGTGATGTAAGTTGATGCCTTACTACTTTTTAAATGTTGATATTGGTTGTTCTAACATAATATTATTGTGGAAGAAGTCAACATTTGTATAACATTTCTAACTTATAAGTTTGTAAATGTATGATATGACATGGAATCAGCAAAGGACCATACTTTTTTTTTTTGAGAATGAAAGTAAGTGAAGTTTCATTGGTGAAGTGCTTTTAGATTATAGTTTACGTACAAATGAAAAATTATATAATTCCTGCATGTTATGCATTTTAAAAATAATTAAAATTATAATAAGTCTTTCTGGAGCTCCCGTCCCTATTCATTGTTACTAAACAAATAAAAACAAACCTTTTCCTTTTGTGTTGCACAACAGATATTCACACGGGTCTAAAACCACATGAGATTGAGTAAATAATGACATCATTTTAAATTGGGTCACTATTCCTTTAAGTAGACTATCTTCCATCAAATTTGTATGTTCACTGATTTAACTGTCAATCTAATGTTCGGGTTGTAGGAGGGCTGGGCGATATGACGAAATATATCGTCTGGACGATAGAAAATGTCTATCGTTTTATATAAGGCTCTATCGCTAACGCCACGATAAGGCGTTTACGGCAGAATTTTACGTCAAGTTGCACCTCATGCCACGGCATGCCCATGCACGCTGCAATACATTAACAAACATGGAGGAAGACGTTAACGTTAGTAGACGCGGTTCAGACCAGGGTAATTCTCAGAGTAATTATGCCAGAGTGGTGGCATAAGCGCTCAAAACAAACTTAAGACACAGACGCTGCAACGGGCTTTTACGCGTGGGACACCATATATTGAAATATTTTAATGGCAGGTGTAGGGATGGCGAAAACTAAACACTTTCTTGACCGACCACCGAGCCTCATTAGCCGGTTGAAACCGGTTAACCGATTAGTTTAAAATATGCTGTGCTATTTGAAATAACAGCCGCGAGCCGTGCTCCCTCTCTCTCTCTCTCTCTCTCTCTCTCTCTCTCTCTCTCTCTCTCTCTCTCTCTCTCTCTCTCTCTCTCTCTCTCTCTCTCTCTCTCTCTCTCTCTCTCTCTCTCTCTCTCTCTCTCTCTCTCTCTCTCTCTCTCTCTCTCTCTCTCTCTCTCTCTCTCTCTCTCACTCACTCACTCACTCACTCACTCACTCACTCACTCACTCACTCACTCACTCACTCACTCACACGCGCGCGCACTGTCCAAGCGCTGCCGTCTCCCTTCCACTCACGTTACTTTTTTTAAATCCCCCACAGCGCGAAACATGAGTCCCGCAAACGCGGCGCCGAGGAGCTTGTTTGTAATCTGAGGACAATGGCTCCTTAGTTTCGAAATGGTTTGGGTACGAGGTGATCGCGTTGAAAATAAAGGCGTTTGTCTAGCGTAAGAAGCTCATTTGAAACATCGCCGCGGCTCATTTAAGAAAATTGCCGCTCCGAAGATACGCCGCTTTAGTTCGAGGTAGTGCTAACAATAATAAAGACGATCAACACCTTATGTGTTACCACTGAAATGTAGATGTAGTATATTTCCAAAAGTAAGCCCATTTTAAGCGAAATGCACGCTTCATACCGTCGTCTGCCCCGGCTCTAACCTCGAGTGTTTACTTTTTGCAAACCTTGTGAGCGCGCAAACCCAAACGCTGTGACCTCGCGCCAAATGTTTTTATTGGTTTATTAAGTGCAAACAGGCGAGTTATGAAAAATTGAGTGCGAGGGATATGTTCACTTCACACAAAAAGATTTTGGAATGAGATGGCTAATTGTAGTAGCGTTTAGTCCACTGTATAATAGCCTAATTTAGAGATCACTTTTTTTTTTTTTTAACCGACAACTTTGATCGGTCAAACGGTCATCGGTTCACATCCCTAGGCAGGTGTTAATTTTACCAACAGTCTTGCTTGAAAAAAAGGTTCTAAATAAAATAAAAATGTAGTCCATACTAACCATGTGCCGATTTTCGATAATGCGATTTATCACGATAATGAATATGCACGATATTGTTATCGTGGGCACTTTAAAATATCGTAAATAATAATTTATTAACAATTTATAATTTTTTTATAATGCACTCAAGAATACTTTGCCCATCAACCGTATAAATGCTCAACACCGCTGTATTCTGCGTCAAAGGGACACGCGCTCAGATATAAACAAGCCCAACGTGCGTTTGCACATGACTGAACCGGTGAAGGAGACGCGCTGCTGAAGTGCCGCTCAGTAACAGCAGAGGGCGCTGATGAACTGCAGAATGCCGCCGGTTACCCCGGAAACCAGCAAACAAACAAAAAACGCGTGTAGTTTTTAAAACAGCCATTCGTTTTTGTAATCTTAATGTTGTTCATCACAGCACCACATACTTAATACTTAAAGACTTAATAGGCTATTTATTTTCAAATTTAAATTTTTTTATGTTTTAATCTGGACTACAACCCTAATAATTAGAACTGTTCTGATTATTTGTTATTGTTCAGTATAACTTTGAGATACGACTTCATTAGTTAACATGTTAATTCATTATTACCAAACTGACAATGAAAAATACTTATAAAGAATTAATCATTCTATGTTAATTTCTTAGTTACTTTTTAATAACATTAAAATCAAAATCAAAATAACTTTTAATGGACCTAAGATAAAACTAACAATGATCAGTATTTCTTAACTAACATTACCAAAAACATTATACTTTCTGTAACAAATGTAGCTATTGCTCAAGCTTAATTAATGCATTAAATAATGAGACCTTATTGTAATTTGTAAGCCTACCTGTTGTTCTTTATAGCCTAATTCTTTTGCACTTTTATCTGTTTGAAAATTGTACTTTTACAGCTCTGAAAAAAATCAAGAGACCACTTAGATTTCTCAATGAGGCATCTCTTAATTTTTTTCCCAGAGCTGTATATATTTTTGGTGCATTATTGTATTTAAACATTCAGTTATTTTTGTTCTTACAAAAATAGTTCTTAAAGCTGTTAGGCTATGGCAACACTTTTTTTTTGCAACTTATTTCAATATCGTGATAATATCGTATATCGTGATAAAACTTCATCAATTAATCGCAACATGAAAAATTGATATCGGCACATGCCTAGTCCATACTACCTTTATTTGTTTTGTATATCATTTCAAACTGCATTTCCACATTGCAATTTTGTATAGACTATACATAAACTGAATTAACAGAAAAATTGCTATATCGTTATGTATATCGTTATCGGGATATCAAATGAGCTATATCGGGATATGAAATTTTGGCCATATCGCCCAGCCCTAGGTTGTAGCTGTTTGTGTGTTGTCATTTATTAACATAGGTAAAGCCAAAGCTCTGGCAGGCCTAGGTCAGTGACGGTCCTGCCTCTTTGCTGTCTGGAGTCTTGTTTACCCTGTGAGTCAGGGTTAACCCCACCCACAGCGCGTGGGATTAGATCAGCATGCCGTATTCACGGGATTACAGCCTGTTGTCTGTTTCTGAGACCAGGAAATTTGTGCAGTCACGTAGTAACTAACTAGCGCTTCTGTTTACTCTGCTCATGTCTGAGATGATATGCAAGATGACACGTGGTTGTATCCTCAGCCGGCTTCAGTCTGTAAAAGGTGTGTCTGGTGTTATTTACAATTCTAATGACACCTAACGTGCAGAGTAAACATGTTTTTGTTGCAGTTGAATGACATTGCTATGGAAGCTTGTTTCCGCTACAGAATAAAAAAAAAAGCAAAAAAGTGCAACTTTTAATTTCAAATGTTTTTTTTCCTTCCTTTTTCTCATAATTGCAAATTTGTCTCACAATTCAGACCTTATTTTTTTTCTCCCAATTCTTGATGACTTTTTATATCATTATTTTGACTGTTTCTCTCAGTTGTTGAATGCATTATAGAAATGATTTCAATGTTGCTGTCTGGATTTCATTAAACCGTTTACACGTAGTGTTGTCAAAAATATCGATATTTCGATATATATCGATACTGGAATATCTGAAACGATACGATTCTCAGTTTTTACAGTATCGATATTAGCTGCGCTCTCCTCTCCGACCGTCAGCGAGCTGACACACACCGGCATATTCTCACTCAGCCCGGTTAACCTCTGAGCACGGCGAACGCGCGTTCTGCTGAACTTTTTCCTCATGACAGTGTGTTAGTGTTAGTGTGTGATCGGTCTGAATTTCGCGCGGGATTGCACATAAATTAATTATAGCCTACTAATGCCCGCAGATTTCGTGCTCCACATCTGAAGCGCACACACACATAGCCTACCCTAATAAAGCCGCCTCTGACATGATACAAGTGCAAACATTTGCTTCCTTTTCCAGCATATTATTGGTCAAATACACTCAAAGAATTATCAGTGCACATCTGGAAGAGTATTAACGTAAACACAGTCGCAAACAGTTCAGGAAGAACGAGTAACAGGAACAGTGTGGATCCATGCGTCTGTTAGTCTTAAAGGGACCGCAGTCATTTGCTATTCAAACTACAAAAAGACAAACGATCAACTGCTCTTGACTGATCAACTTGTGTAACTTTAATAGTTTCATCTGTACGCTATTGAATTTTTTACAAAGAACATTATCCAATGTTGTTTTAAATGTAATTACTATGCATTTTTTTAATTCAGTTTCTTATCTGAATGTTAGACCTACCTGAAAAAATAAAGCAGTCTTTTTAATTTTTATCTTCTATTCTATTGCATTTATTTGTGCTATTGTTTGTAATCTGTTTATTTGTTCTTATTTTATTACTGTTTACTCGTCTTTTTAAATTCAATTTACCATTCGAAATCAAGCTTTCTTGTGCTGTGTGTAAGCTATTGCAACACAATTACCCCATTGTAAAAAATACATTGAGATAATTTTAATAGTAATTGATCAATTGATCAATAATTGTTCAAATCAAAATGATGCCCAACCCTAAGGAACATGCTGGCCACATGAATTTTTAGTAAAAAATAACAATGAATAATAAGTTCTGTTGTCATATTAAGCATCTTATCTTATTTATTTATTTATTTTTTTACTGTGGTATCGATTTAGTATCGATATATCGATATTTTAGTCTGATATCGTATCGAAGTCATAATTTTGGTATCGTGACAACACTATTTACACGTACATATTTATTTTTAAAAACTGAGTCATTTCCCTTCGTCTGCGCCCTTCATTTACACGCAAACAGAGAATTTGCCTCTGAAAACGAGTCTTTCTAAAAACTCCGGCCAGAGTGGAGATTTTGTATTGTTTGCACGTTTGTATGTAAACGGAGACAAACGGGTGTTTAGGTAGCCAACATCACTGTATGCGCCAGAGCTCGCACCTACGTCAAAAGTGCGACCTATGTTTACATGTGATCATGGAAGCGTTCAGAGCAGCAGTCGCATTTATGTTGGTCCAAACTCTTCTCGTGTGTTTGCATTTACAAATACACCTGCTCCATAATGTCTAGGAGCAGAGACGAATGAGTGCTCGGAGGTCAGCAATTTTGCAACAACTTCTCCCTCCAACACTAAGAACTAGCCCAGCGCCGCCGGGATTCTGATTGGCTTACATGTGCTTGAGCTCTCTTTACACCGCCACCTGCAGGTTTGGCATGCTCTTGACGGCATATACATGGTTACATGTGCACGGTTATTTTTGAAACCTGAGAGGTTGAAAATATCCGTTTATGAAAATAGCCACCCACGTGGAAACGTAGCCTCAGACTTCAAAATTTTACTAGGACAGAAAGTCTTTGCACCTGGCTGCAAATCATCAATTGCTGTGATGGCTTCTATCTCAGATATTTTAAAGTTTTTGGTATCGTGCTTCTTTCACAACTAGGATATGCTAAAATAACTACTGCAGCAGGAATTTTGAGCATATACCTAAATCATTATGAAGCCTAAAAGCCCATGACAACATGAATTGGAGAGGTGGGGATATATTACTGTTTCGTTTGCCTTGAAATATATTGCATAATTTGTGGTTGTTGGTCACAACCATCTAAACAATCTGGAATTCTAGCAATCTGCACAAGTTTAGCAATCTTTGCTGCTTAGTTCCTGTGGTAATCAGTGTGGTAAAAGATAATTACATTTGTTTTTTTTTAAAGTAAAGTAAATGTAATATTGTTTATTTTTGTGCAGTATTGCAGTATTGTTGGATGCAAGTTTTCAGCTTTTGCCGTTTCATATAGGTAGTTAATTAGAATAAGATGCTTTAATTAGTTGTAAGCTAAAACTTAAAGTAAATCTTTTGTTGGAAATTATTCAAACAAAGTTTTGTCTTGGTGTTTTGATTACTGACGTAGTTCTGTTTGCCAATGTCTGTTATCAACCACACACTTCTATTTATAGATAACGATGCAAATTTTAACATGTCCAGATAAATTCAGTGTGCCAAATATTTAAATGAATGTTAAGGCTACATAAAGGTCATAAGCGACATTTGTGCATTAGGTCTTGTGCATTGTGCAAAGGTCTACAACCTTTAATAATTCGGGTGACGAATGGTTTCAAAATGTGCATATATTTATCTTTAAAAATAGCATTCAATAAACGTTTTCATTTCTCAGAAATAAACTGTTCTGTTTATTAGCATAAATCATAGTATTTGTTTTCTTGGCTCGGGACTGCTGTGGTGGCAGATTTTCATAATGAAGTATGTGTCTTCTGTGGGACCGTCTGTGTTTTGGAACTTGTGTTTATACTGTTTGTAGGCCATGTCTTTTAATCTTGGTGTGGAAATGGTAAGCTATGGAAAGCTGGTTGATGACAGAACTTAACTATATGTGTTCACCATGATCTGTGGTAAACATATATAGACTGAGATTATTTAAAGGAATAGATCCCCAAACATGGAAATTCTGTCATGTCGTTCCAATCCCTGCTTTTTTTTCTTCTTCTGCCAAACATAAAAGCAGAATTTCTTTCTTTTACATACAATGACAGTTCATAATGACCACAACTGTCAAGCTTCAAAACATTTTTTTCTTTTCTTCAAAATAATTTTTTTTTCTTGATCATAGAAAAAACATCAAACAGGTCCCATTTAGTCTTTCAAAATTGTTTTGATTTTCTTTCTTGATAGATTTACTTCTCAACCTCTGTATTGCTGATTTCTCATGTGTTTATTATCATTGTATATATGAACACATTGCAAAATGTTTAATGTAATTTTTTTCTAGCTATTATTCCATTTTTGAGTTTGTCTGTATTTTAATAACATTATATATTTCATGTTTACTTGGAATTGAAACCGCATCAAAGGTTAAAGGTTTAGTTCACCTAAAAATAAAGATTCTGTCATAATTTACTCACCCTCATGTCATTCCAAATCTGTAGGACTAATAAACTAATCACAATCTGCTGAGACAGCTTTATATGATGAATAGATTTAAAGGGATAGCTAAAAATTAAAATTAGCCCATGGTTTACTCACCCTCGAGTCATCCTAGGTGTATGACATTCTTCTTTCAGACAATTACAGATGGAGTCCTGGCTCTTCCAAGCTTTATAATGGCAGTGAATGGCTGTTTCTGTTTTGAAGTCCATAAAAGTGGAAATTTTATCCATCATAAAAAAATAACTAGCTACCGGCAGGCGATCTATGGCGCAGGATGTTGTAATTTTGCAAGCTTTGACATCTCTCGTGATTCAAACAAATATTGGGCAACAAACTCAAGCCCCTTTTCTGTAATATCAAAATCCTCACATTATTCTTTAAAAATTAGATGACCAGCTGAACGCATAAACCTCACTTCTCACTTCATAAGATTTTGCCTTTCCATTTGAGAAAACTGTCCATCGTCATATGAACAACACAGACACTCCAAGGTCTGCACGGCAACCCGTCAAAATAAAAGTTTTCTTTTTTTTCTTTTTTTTTTTTAAATGAACAGAATATATTTGGACCGATTCCCTTAGCTATGCATGTTAAATTGTTAAATAAAAAACTAACAAAGCAACTAACAAAAAACAAAATACCACTAACAAAAAATCTGAAATTGTAATCAGCCAAGAAAAATACAATCGGTGCATCTCTAGAAGTTTCAAAGTGGTAGTTAATTGAGAAACTGAAATATCTTTGTCGGACTTTATTTGTATAATTGGTCAAACAATAAACTGAATTAAGAATATATATTGAAATTATATTATTTTAATATATTTTATGTCCATTTTTCCATTGTTACTTTAAATAAAAGTGTGGTTATTTGATTTTATTGGCTTGCATATTTTAGATTCAGATTCAATACAATAGTCTATAATATTAATACAATTACACACACACACACACACACACACACACACACACACACACACACACACACACAAACCTAATGCAAAATAAGAAGTTAGTAATTATTAGTTAATGGGTTTCGGCCCAGAATTTTTATTTCGGTGCATCCCTACTTACAGGTTTGGATCAACATGAGGACAGATGATAAATGACAGAATTTTCATCTTTGGGTGAACTAACCCTTTAAGGATTCAAAGAAGATAACTCAAGTCAAGTTAAACTATTATTCACAATCACTGAGGTGTGGTGGATAGTGTTCAGACCGTAATTATGGGTAATATTAACACAGGCATTTTTGTAACTCCATTTGAAAGGGAGAATTTCTTTTTTTATCAGGAGAATTACTAGTTGCCGTTCTTTTGAAAGAAAGAAAAAAAATCCCCAGCTAATTTCAGGTGGATACTGGCCTAGTTTACCTCACCCACATTTTGCTTTGTTTACCTGCCCACATGCGTCTCTGTTGGCTTAGTTCCCCTCCTCCATTACAGCATGTGTATAATGATGTCATGCCCCCTTGGTGATGTTACCATAGTGACAGCACTCCGTCTCACCTGATTGTCTGGAGGGAAAGACACAGTAGGAGGAGGAGACATCACAGCTGTTTGATAGACCACACAGAGGTGGAGCGTAGCCCCTTCGCTCCCATGGGAAAATCACAGCAAAACAAGACACTTGAAGATAAATGTGCAGCGTCTTTCTGTTATTTAGAAATATGTTAATTTTTTTTTTTTTCTGTGTTTATTAAAATCTAGGGATTTGAGTTTGTATGTCCCTCAGGCCAGTAGTCTTAAAATCTTTGATCTTGCCCCACACGGTCTGTCATGTGAAAGTGATTTCAGTTTTCATGTTTTTAAATGTTGCATGTTATCTGATGAATTCTCTGGAACCAGCAGCAGCGCAATTAAACTTTACGATTGTAAGGCGAGATATAATTAACTTGATATCATTCAACTGAATTTAGATAGAGACATTGTCTGTGGTTAAACATCTACTTGCCTCATCAGAACTGGAGTTTATTCAGGTATCAGCAGCCCTAAGCACCAGATATTTGGCCATATTGAGATTTGTAAGAATTGGACAAGCCTAGCGTTGCCTGCATTGCTGATTAAACGGAATAGTTCACCCTAGAAAAAAATGTCTGGCAGTGCATTTACAGGATCTGTTCAGTGCGTTGTTACTGTTGAGTAGTTTTTCCACCCACACTGTGAATGTTTTGAGTGTGTGTATGTAGGGCTGGACGATATGGCCAAAATTTATATCACGATATATTTCTTAATTTCGGTCGATACGATATAATTTCGATATCGATATGAACTATATAAAAGCTTTAGAAAAACTATCAAGAACTGCCACAAGGGATGTCTGTACCTACAAACTTCTGAAAAATTAATTTGCCAAGTCTATGAAACCTCCTCCTATAAAACTATATAATATTTTAGAAATAAAAACGGTACAAATAAATTAATGTTCACCTTTTATTTGCATTTAGCCTTTATACAAACAAGAAATGCGATATCACCGTCAAATAAACAAGACTCACTTCGCAGACGCAGTTTATTGAGCATTTTCTTTTAAGTTTTAAATTTCAGAATTGAAGAACGATTCATAGCGCTATATTCTCCTTTAATGCAAAACTATAGACCTACTGATGCACAAAAAATAAATAAAAGAAGACTCAATTCAGTGGCCTTGTGCTCTGTTTGAGATGATTGCACGCTGCTTTTTGCAAGGCTTTAAACACGAGCAAATGATACATTTTCGTGAAGCCATGTCTGACCGTCTTTCACAAGCTTTGAAAGGTAATTTAAACGAGAATGAACGCATTGGTGTTAATACATGTCATTGTGTGCAAATGTGGAAAGCATTAAAACAAATGTGCCACTTGCCTCTTACACAAATAGTCTACATGGATTATTTTTAACGCTTGGCATCGTATCGTTAGACATTATTGATGCATCTATGTCGATGTATTGTTACACCCCTAGTCGGCACCTCTCCGGCACATTTTGCAGCACACTGAAACCTGAAGTTTAATATCAGATCTTAAGCCCCATTCGCACGGGACAAGTATTATCTGGGGACCTCTGGTGATTTTTAATAATTGCAGAGAATGTCTGTGATCTTAATCCAGTGCGAATCGGCCATGTCTGTAATTTGTAAAGTAAAAATTCCCCCGCAAATTACCTACCATATTTCGCCGAACACCGAGGTCCTGTGATAACATTAGTCCCGTGCGAATCGACATCTCTGTGATTTGGCCAGGATTAGGCGGATTGTATATAATTTTTGCAAGCTTTTTTTCTTCCTGTGAGCATTTCTATCTTTATCTTTCACGAAGAATAAAGTCTGCATTCATAATGCGCACTGTTTTGAATTCCCGTGCAGCCGCGCCCGCACGGATTATACTTTCACTTTAGAATGATTTTCAATTTGAGAGTAATCTGATTGAATGGTGTTTAATATTAACACCAATAGCCTACTGTTCTTAATGAAAAACAGAACAGAACAGTACAGTACAATGACAAGCTTGTTTAAATAGCCACTTTTGCATTTGAATCTGAATCTTCCGTCGTATATTGTGAGCGTCTCACTCGTGATAAAATAAATCTGACTCCTGCCGCTGGTCTGAGCTCGGTTCATGGCGTCTGTTCGCTAACTAAACGAAATTATGTTTATTTATTAGGCTACTGTAAAATAATCAAAACGATATCGATGCTTATGATTTCATACAGATATCTATAACGAAGTCTATCATATCCGGGAGAAGTCAGTAAATTCAAGTAAAATCACAGGCTTGCTTATCCCGTGCGAATGCGCCACGCAAAACTCAGATGTGGGGGAGTCATTTCTAAATCACAGAGGTCTCTATAACAGGCTACTAATCCCGTGTGAATAGTGCTGTAGATAGCCGAACCACTTCCACGCCACTAAAGAAAGTTAGTCTTTCTCCTTACTTGTGGAAGCTCGTCCAGTCACATTTGTATTAGTCAGGGAAACTCTTTTTGTAGCTAAAACTTGCCGCGTTGGATCTATCAGCCTTACTACTGCTGAGCACTGGCTGCGTGTCCGTGGTGTACGTCATCGCGCAAGTAGCCAATCGTGTTCTGCTCTTTCTGACGGCTGCGCCCTGAACGTCAGTCAGTGAGGAATGCTGTAATGTATATCGAAATATCGGAAATGTGTTTAAAAATCATATCACCGTTATTGAAAAAAATTATATCGCGATATATATTGATATTGAATTATTGTCCAGCCCTATGTGTATCTAAATATAGATATTTAAATGTTAACAAATAAAGATCAAATGCATGGCATCATAAATGCATGCATTGGTTTACCCTTATAGTATAGATATTGTCATTGTTTTGTTGGAAAATGTATTAACAGATAAGGATTTTCAACATAAGATGCCAATATCCAGTGGGTGTTTATTAGCTTATTGTATTGGCTAGAACATGCTTTTTGTGTGATTGGCTGAAAATTGCTGTCTGAGGCAATGTCTTCTTTATTCCATATGAAATAGGGCTGCACGATATTGAAAAAAAATTACATTGCGATATTTTTCCCCCCAACGATATATATTGCGATATTGAGAGCCATCAATCCAGGTTAAAGTCAATAATTATCATTCCATGATATTAATAATTTCACTAATAAGCAAGCTTCATTACAAGTGACATAAATAAATGTTGGAAAGTATGTGCAAACATGAAACTAAACCTCCAGTAGGTGGCAGCAGGTGACCGTCTTAATGAGTGAGTCACTGAGTCGTTCATTCAAATGATTCGATTCAGTAACACACTTGTTGCTATGAGTGAGACATGTTACGGGTCTGCTGTGAACGATTTTCACTGCTGAAATACAACAAAAACACTTAATATTGCATCTAAAATGTAAGTGACTTTAAGTGAATATTAATTAGTTGTTTATGGAACTGTCATATGAAATCAGTGTCATTTTCAGTCGTGATGGTATTCAGTGTTGTAATTTCTCCTCGAGAGGCTGCACGAACGTCAACACCGCGACCTTATCAGTTCATTATATATTATCCACTATCGTTCGCCAATTACACTAATGCACAAACATTCTTGCATTTTGGTGATTCGCTAGTTATTTTTTATTTTAATCAGGCTCTTGTCCGTCAGACAAGTAAAATTCTCTTTAATTGTCCCTTCAAAAATCCACTTGTCCCGGACAAGCGTTAATCTCGAGCCCTGCTTTGTATTCGTCGTAAAGAGCTTTGTGGTGCTGTTAAAAGTTTTAAGTGATCAGACAAATTGGTGGTGTTTTCTTGTTTTGTGGCCACAAGACACTCCATGCAAAGTACCTCTTTTTATTCAACATCCTCCTTTTTATAGCCAAAATAGTCCCAAAAAGATGATTTCTGGTACGAAACCTTTTTTTTGTTGTTGCGGCAGATCCTCTTCATCGCGCATTTTAGCAGTGAATGTTTGGCAGTGACCGGTGAGCAGCGGCACAGCGAACCAATCACTGTGCAGGCATGCGGAACGTGCATGTCACACCAGCAACAAACTCGTGTTTACTGTGTGCTACCGTTCTCTTAATAGACTATGGGCTACTACCCTTCACATCGCATGTGCTGGCGATGTGACTATCGCTCACGCGCACATCGCGTTGTCAATGTTAAAACAGAATATCGTTCAGCCCTAATATGAAATGGTCGTTTTTATTTCAAAATGCTTTTAAGCGGTTTCCAAACGTTTTTCATCCACACTGAAACTCGGAAAGTCGGAAAATGCTAAATTCACTTTTCTGCGCATGCATAAAACCTCACGGAAGTGTAAAAAGCAAAATCTCATATTTTGCCACAGGGCAGCAATTGAGAGCAAATGGTAAGTGGACTGCATTTATATAGTGCTTTTAACAGACCCTATTCGCCTTATTCACCTGGCGGCCATTTTGAAAACTCTAACGCCATTGTGGGGTACACAAACCCGGAAGTTGGACTCCAATACAGTACTAATCAGTAGCAGCATTCTGTGTCACTCACTTTCTGCCTGCTGTGTGTAACAAAATCATGTAATGCATCACTGATATGTTTTCACTGATAATATGTAATAAGTTTTCATTTGTTAATGTTTTTTAATTTTCCTCCTTATGTAATTTCTAATGTTCTGCCCTTTTCTGGTACGTTTTTCCATACTTACAATATACAAGCAGGCCATTTGTATTCCTCCATACCAATAAATGTACATAGTTACCATTTACAAACCTAGACAAGTATGCCTAGCAATGTTTTTGAATGACTTATTTCTATCTGATGTTCTGACCAGTTGTAAAGTTATGAAAGACATCATCCATGTGTAATAAAATTGTACTTTATTCTTTAGATAAATGGACATTTTATTTTACATATATGAAGATCCAGTAGCTTATACATACACATATCTCCCACATGTAAATTAACTGTATCAACTATAATATTGATCTGCCCACGTTGACACTATATGATAGATTAAAATAAGTTGATAACATCACCGTTTTCTCCAGAATGACTGCAGCCGAATCAAATTTTGTTACAAAATTGTCCTGTTTAACACCGTGAAGCTGCTTTGGAACAATCGGCATTGTAAAAGCGCTGAATAAAGCTGACTTGACATGTCCCAGTCTTGCTATTGCTTGAGTCTTTCGAACTTCGTCTGTAGTAAAATGCAGAAATTACGACCAGGATCCCTTCTGATATTTTTTTAATCCACGCTCCATGTAATCCCTTATCCTCCGGAAAACGGTGAAAGGTTTGTCCTCTGTAGGATTTTTTCCTGAGTGACGAAGTGCAGTGAAACAGAATGCTGCTACTGATTAGTTCTGTTTTGGAGTCCAGCTTCCGGGTTTGTGTACCTCACAACAGCGTTAGAGTTTTCAAAATGGCCGCCAGGTGAATAAGGCGAATGGCCATCCAAAGCGCTTTACATTTTGCCTCACATTCACCCGTTCATACACCGACGGCGATGTCAGCCATGTAAGGCGCCATCCAGCTCATCGGGAGCAGATGGGGTTGGGTGTCTTGCTCATGGACACGTCGACACTTGGTCAGGTGGAACCGGGGATTGAACCACCAACCTTTCGGTTTAAAGACAACCTACATGAACCACTGAGCCACTGCCGCCCACAAGTAGAGTAAATGTTCTGTCATCTTTCCGACTGTACAATTAACCGTGTAATACAATGGAATAGTTTACAAATTATGAAGTAGCATACCTTTAGCAACAGTGTGAAATAAGTGAATAGCACATAAGTCACAGTAACGGTATAAACAGATCGATTCACATGCGTCACATGACTAAACATGTATTATCGTTTTCACATACTTCCGGCTCTGCACCAATATACCTAAATTCACTTGCTCAGACTTACACACCCTCCAGAAGCTTGCGTTCTGCGAGTGAGCGGCGCCTCGTGGTTCCATCCCAAAGAGGCATGAAAACACTCACAGACATTTTCCTGGACCGTTCCCACCTGGTGGAATGAACTGCCGATCTCAATTCGTGCTGCTGAGTCTGTAGCCATTTAAAAAAAAAAAACATCTTAAGACACATCTTTTCCAATTGCACCTGACCAATAAAGAATAGCACTTAACTATCCATTTAAATTTTGTTTGTTTGTCCACAAAAAAAAAAAAAAATTTGTGTAGTGTGCTTGATTAACTCAGACTTCTTACAGCTCTTACAGGTTGTTGGCCTTGTTTGTTTCGTTGCTTCTATTGCTCTCCCCTTTTTTGTAAGTCGTTTTGGATAAAAGCGTCTGCTAAATGATTAAATGTAAATGTAAATATTTTTGTGAGGAAAAAGATGCATTTTCAAACGAAACCGTTTTAGTGTTGTCAACAAGTTAATTGTCAACAGAGTGAATCCTCTCTGTATGAAGTCCTTCCTTTAAAGCTAAAACTCTGACACGTCTCCCATCCACATGTCAATACAGGAAGCATACTGGAAATATATGGGGTTCCGACAGGAAGAGAAGTGTAGAGAGAGCATTTGTGCAGTCCATTCAGACATGTAATGTGGTCTATTTTTAGCTCAGTGTGTCTCAATATCTTCATGATAATGTTGCAAGTGTATGTGTTTGTTTTAGAAAGCGTCCTGTGAATTAAAACCATTCTTTGGATTCCCTCTACTGTGCAGATTGATATTTATGTGATTGGATAAATATTCAGTGTCTTTGCTGTTGTGTTTAATGGATTTGAACAGATAGCGGTTTGTTTCCATATGTCTTGTGTCTCTGTAATGCTGTTTATCAGCATGTCCGTAATAAGTGTGTTCTGTTTCTCTCATGTCATACAAAGTTCAGTGTGTATTCATAGCAGCTCTATCGTTAACACATTACTGTGACACAGGTCAGATAGTGGTGTCTGAAATTTAATATACCTATAGTGACAGGTCACACCATGGCAGAGATGGCAGGCGTTTCCTACGTTCTATTATAGCCAAGCCTGTTTTGGAAGTGTTCAGGCATGCGGGGAGTTCAAATTATGTTATGCCAGCATTAACCTGACTATAGGGCCTTGCAGAGTTACATAACCTGGCTCTTCACATCCTCCCATGAGTCAGTGCTGTGAGGAACAACAGATTATACATTAGCATTTTTGACAGCTTTTTAGTGTTATTTTGTTGCAGTGATCAAAGTCTCTCTTTTTCACCAAGCTCTAGTACATAAAGGTTTGAGGGAAAACATTAGTTTTACACGATCATGTAAAACTTTGAAAATGTTAGATCTGGAAAAGTCATGGAAAGCATAATTCATATTCTAGTTAATGCAAATAAACTTACATTCTAAATTAAAGGGTTAGTTCACAAAAAAAACAAAAAAAACAATCTGTCATCAATTACTCACCCTCATGTTGTTTGACACCCGAAAGACCTTTGTTCATCTTCAGAACATAAATGAAGATATTTTTGTTGTAATCCAATGGCTCCCACAGGCCTTCATTCACACCAATGTCATTTCCTCTCTCAAGACCCATAAAAGGCACTAAAGATGTCATTAGAAGTCCATCTCACTACAGTGATTTTACAATAATGTTATGAAGCGACGAGAATAGTTTTTTTGTGCGGAAAAAACAACAACTTAATAACAGCTTATAGTTATGGGCCAATTTCAAAACACGTCTTCCTGAAGCCTTGATGCATTATGAATCAGTGTATCGACTCATGATTCGGATCGCTTGTCAAACCACCAAACTGCTGAGATCACATGACTTTGGCGATCCGAATCATGAATAGATACGCGGATTCATAATTCTTCGAGGCTTCAGGAAGCTGTGTTTTGAATTCGGCCCATCGCTATACAAGTCGTTATTAAGTTGTTTTTTCCGCACAAAAAACTATTCTCGTCGCTTCATAACATTATTGTAGACTTTTAATGACGTGCCTTTTATGGGTCTTGAGAGAGGAAATTTGAGAGGCCTTTGAGCCATCAGATTTCTACAAAAACATCTTCATTTGTGTTCTGAAGGTCTTACGAGTGTCGAACGACATGTGGGTGAGTAATTAATGACACAATTTTCATTTTTGGGTGAACTAACCATTTAAATATAATTAATTATTAGTTTTATTTTATTATTTTATTTTAAATAATAAATTACGTATTTGAATGTTTTAGTATTAACAGTGCTTCCACATTAGGCTAGTGCCAAAAATGCAGCCTCTACAAAATTATCTCCATAGTATTAGACCCATGTTTCACAATTATTGGATGGTTGTCATTACATGCACATGATCATGCTTCATTTTGGACTTATAAATATTCCTTAGGGGTGTAACGATATATCGTTAAACGATATATCACGATATAAAACATGACGGAATGTATCATTGATGGAAACGATATGATTCGCGATATAGAGTTGTTTTATCCAAGGCTCAACTTGCTGTAGTAGGCTCTATATTTATAAGGTATAAATCACCCAAACACAAATTAACAAATTTAGGCTACCACAAATGTGAACTGTCATCATGTAGCCTACTCATCCATAATGTTGTTTATTTTATTTAACTTCCTAACACAAGTGAGGATATTCTTTATGAAACCTGAGGGATTTATGTCCCTCCATTTTTAAAGTCCATTCCTCTCAAACTTAAAAGATGCAAAGAATGTCATAAAGGAATGTAAAAATAACTAATCAAGTGTCTAATCCAAATGTTCTTTAGTCTTCAAGTCTTCTGAAAAGACACAAATGCTTTGATGAACATTTTTAACACGACGCACATACTGTAGTAAACACGGACGTTCAAATGATTGCATGACGTGCGAAAATAACATTGTAACAAAGTTCGTTTTGTGAGGAAGGAAGAGGACACGGGGGTCGGCTGGACGGTTGATGCA
The DNA here is from genome assembly GCF_024679245.1 of Pseudorasbora parva. Lineage (NCBI taxonomy): Eukaryota > Metazoa > Chordata > Actinopteri > Cypriniformes > Gobionidae > Pseudorasbora > Pseudorasbora parva. The sequence goes on from NC_090187.1 coordinate 28,645,560, forward strand.
AGCTTTATTTATCTCTTTTACGGTGTCATGACAAATCCTGTCCCCCTGTGAAATCGTGTCCGCAAGGACCCCCAGAGCGATTCTATTGGCTGAAAGAAATTTTAATAGGTTATCTGTTCAGAGACTGATTACAATTCTTACACAATCGCGTTTTGATTTTTGCTGTTTAAAATGTGTTAAAATAGTCTTTAATGTCTTACAAAGCATATGATTCATACATTAGTAGTATATAACTGAAGCTATAAGTGCTTATATAAGTATATAATTCAGAACATGTTTTTGCTCCCATTATAGCAATCAATTTAATATTTCAAATAAATGTTTTGCGTGTGTACTTAGTATGGCAATGAATTCATAGTTTATTAGTTTATTATTTAGTTTTTTTTAAACAATTGATTGTCCAGAACCATGTATAACAACTTTTGATCAGGCATTTAAAACCGCTACCAGCGGACACGATTTCACAGGGGGACAGGATTTGTCATGACAACGGTCACAATCACACTCTCTGGTGTGTATATTCTCTCAACTCAAACAATAACAATCACTTCCGGGTCGGCGCTTCCGGTATCTCAGGGTCCGTGTCTCAGCATCAACCGTCCGTCTCTCTCTCCCTGGTCTCCGGTTCCACCGATGTTTTATACCCTCTCCGCGCTCATTACTGGAACAAGAGACAGGTGTTATTAATCTGCGTCCAACCCACTCACTTACCGCTCGTCCCGCGGCTCTCTCTCCCGCTGCAGACCTTGCTGAACCACGCCCCCCTTGCCACAAACATGAAAGAGAGGAAATGCAGAATAAAAATTCTTGCATGAGCTAAACGTTTATAGTTTGAGAGGGGTCATTCTGACGATCTTTCTTGCGATTAGAACTGTGACGGATTGTATTGATCATCTGAAGTCCACGCGCTGGCGGAATGGTGCTCCTTAGTGAGGGCGCAAACATTAAAGCGACACTCCTTAAAGTCAACGCGCAAACACCATTTAAAGCGTCATTCCTTAGTGAACGCGCAAACATCATATAAATAACCAGATCACATTTAGTTTTAGTGGTATGATTATTCAAAGCATTTCAGATGGTTTATTCTTACATACTGCATTAATAGTGGGAGAGGCAGGGCATAGCAGGTATGGTGAGAGATTACATTTACATTCACTTAAAGTCACTTACATTTTAGATGGTATATTGAGTGCTTTTTTTCGATTTCAGCAGCGAAAATCGTTCACACATAGCAGATTCGTAGCGTCTCACAGCAACAACTGTGTTACTGAACGATTCAGTGTTTGAATGAATCACTTGAATGAACGACTCAATGGCTGACTCATTACAACGGCCACCTGCTGCCACCTACTGGAGGTTTAGTTTCATGTTTAAACATGCTTTCCAACATTTCTTAAGTGTCTATTCAAAACTACAAATCTCAAAACATTATTTAATGCAGTTGTAATTTTTCAGTGTAAATTATTTAATTTTATTGTTAACAGCCCTTATAGTGTCTTGTATAAAACAAATAAATAAATAAATTTAACTATATTAAATCAAACCTGAAGCATAGCCTATATTTAATAAGATTAGGGGGGAAATACCCTTTATAAAAGGTAAAAATATCACAAAATTCAAATGATTCAATAAAAAATTAAAAATTCACAAATATGCAGATTTAAATATATCAAAGCTGATTGAACACTGGTGATAATATTGCTTCAGAATATATTATAGTTACAACACACACACACACACACACACACACACACACACACACACACACACACACACACACACACACACACACAAATAATAAAAAAAAATCAAACTTTTTTCCGGACGTGCAAATTTTTTACTCAGACAAGTGAATGTATGATTTACTTGTCCGAAGGACAAGCTCATGAACATGCTTAATGTCAAGCCCTGCGAGTGTATCGTTACACACCCCTACTAGTCCTGCATGAAATCCACAACATTCCATTACAATCTCAGTGGGTTTTTTCAAAGTTCTACACATCCTTGCCACTTGTATTTTCTTTTTTTCGTTTTTTTTTTTTTTTAATAATAATGGTTTCTGCTTCATTTAAATATGAATAAAGTATGCATATTCTTTGGGTCATATGTCTGACCATGTGATGTTTGTACATGTGTAAATTTCCCATGCTCTTGAGGAGTCAGTCTCCTCAGTTGTAACTACTTGAGGGCTTTAAACAGGTTAGTCCACACTGATACATATCACAGCTGGGTTCACATGATATTCAGTGTTACCCAAGCTTCGTCGCTGAGGTTCTCTGATATCATATACGTCCTGAGGTTCTCGGCTTTCAGGGTCTGACAGAAGTAAAGCCACACGAGGACAACTAGGAAAAAATAAAATCTATATTTATCCTATGAATGTCACCTGCAAAAGAAAACTTTTTCTTTCATTCAGCAATCTTTGTTAAATGAGCTGCATTTTGAACATCGACATATTTCGGCGTCGTATTTGTTTACCCGACCGCTGCCGTGCAAAAAAAGTTTATCCATTTGGAGCATTAGTGTCGTGTCAGGGGGTTATGGAGAGAGGAAACGGGTAACCAGATCCATCTGCCTCAGTAGTGCATTCACATGCCTTTCCAATATTCAAAGCCAATGCGACAGCCTGACGTGTGTAGCAAAAAGACAAAATACTGCATGACTGTGAAATCCATTTGTTTAATATGAAAAGTCTTTGTGCACTTTATATGGAGGTAGGCTTGTCTCTTTTTTTCATGTGTATATTATAATTAATCAACTGTCAAATTCTGCAAAGCATACATTTTGTTGCCAGTAAATTACTATTTTTGTGCATTAAGCTTACACGGCAAGTGCTGTTCAATTTTTAATTGCAAATATTTGTATTAAAGTAAATTGTTTAAGAAATTATTTAATGATTATGTCATTACATCATGTCTCTTGGCTTTGTGACACGGAGGCTTTCAGTGGCCGGCCGTGGTGTTGCGCTGACTGCTGGCACAGCAGTTTCAGAGCAGTGAGGTCAGGAGCGTGTTTTCACAGCAGACTAGAGCTGGAACAGAGTGAAAGGGCCCTACACTAACCCTTCACCTACCTTCCTTTTCATCGTCTATCTGTGAGGTGGAGATTTCCTTCTTCCAGACCACACCTTAGCAGTCTGTTTGAGTCTGAATTTGTTTAAATGGGACTGTGTGCATGTACATGTCCTTGGCCATGACAAACTGCTAATTTGTGATATTTTGGATGTTCTATTTCAGTTGCTGACAGCTCCCTTTGTGGTTCCCCAATTGAAATACAGTCTGAATGTAGTTCTTTTGATGGGTCTGGAATCTCAGCCTTTTATGATTGCTCAGCATTCTTTGCTCTCCATGTCTTTAGTGCATCTTGGAAAATGTTACTTTAAAATGTTTTCTTTTGGAAAACTTTCCTGCACACTAGCACATTGCTGAAATATCTGGTTATCAGCATTTCTAGTTTTTTATTTTATTTTTCTTTGCTGGCTAATGTCAACAATATCTGGTCTTTGTCAGTCTGGATGGAAGAATGTGGCATTCTATGTGAGATTCGTTCTCACTGTTTAAGTCCAAAAATAAACTTTGGTTGGTTACTTTACATGTCTGTTAGGAGGTCTCCTCCCATCAGAATGACCAGTTCTTTATCATAATAAGCTTTAATGGAACTGTATGTAAGAAATGTATTTAAATTAATCATAAAATGGCCCTGATATGTCACTAGACATTAAAGGAGTACTTCAGCACTGGGAATATGAATCTGCATTTAAACTGGGTCATTAATGTAGTAGAAATGTGAAATTATTTTTTAGTTTGATGCTTTGTAGACTGAGAAAAGACAGAAAATGTATTTGTCTCATGGGGATAAAAGACAACAATTCCCAGAATGCTTCGCTGCCCTACAAGGCCATTCCCAAAGCCACCGCTACTAGATTACTGAATCACTGATCACTTTCCCACCGCGACCGCGATCATCTTCATAAAATCAGTTCAGTTAGAGAACAGACACTACAATTAAAAACTGAACGTGTGTGCTCAATATGTGATTTAGCCGCTGAGGGAGTCTCACAGCCCAAAACGCTTGCAGGAGTCACAGTGACAGTCATGGATGAGCTCGTGATGAGACCTGAGGTAAACGCGACAGCACTCGTGGCATAGATTCACAGTGCATGTTCAGTCTGCTACGTTTTCAGTTCATGCCTTTGAAAGCTTAACTTTCATAGGAATTAGTTTGAGAAGTTGAAAGACTTACTTTGCTCTGCTGGCCGCACCGTTTAAACATGAATGCCTGAGGCTGTAGCTGCAAGCTGAGTGCTGTGAGTGTGATCTCCCATCCCCTACGCGAGTTGAAAACATGTGGAAATGGCTCCCTCTGCTGGCTATAGTCTTTAGCCTCTGGCCAACAGTTCCTCCCATGGCGCAAATTGACGATATTTGCGTCATGGGAGGAATTTTTCCAGAAATAAAATGCATAAATCTCTTTGAGAGGAGTAAGCACAATCATTTGATTATACTCCAGGGTTTCTACTGGTACAAAGCCATATGCTAATCGCTGAAGTAACCCTTTAAGAAATCATGTTAATTTCAAATACTTATATCACTGACTATCACAGCACCTGAACACACCAAAAGGTTTTGATTGACTCTTGGGTGGAGTGGTAGGGGTAAAGGGAAGGGCCAGATAGCCCTTCAAACTAAGATTTATCCCTGCATACACTGACTAATGTGCTTCTAGAATCCGTGTACGTGTTGCCACTTGGAATCGATAACTTGTCGCCTGGCTGCCAGTTTCTACGTAGCTTTCAAAATGTGCTATTTGATTGATGTGAACACAATACAGTTCAAAAAAATTCTGGTCATTCTTCATAACGCAGTCTCTACATCACTTATCGTCTGTAAACTCTTGCGTTAACAAGATGACAGCTGACTTGTATTGCATTGCAAAGCGCTCTATCGCAAAACCACAGTAGAAAACGAAACCATATTGGTGCCGGCCCGGTCGGCATGGAATAGAATGGTTAATAAACAAAGAGAACAGTTTGGCCCGATGGAAAAGCAGTTTCACCAGTCTTTTATGTCCTGTATTGTCTTAGGAAACTTGAAGGCTTGTACGTTTTGTGTCCCATTTCTTAGGGGAATATTTTCCCCCCTACTTAAGGGGAAGGGGGGGTAGGTTAAGGGATATAAAATAGAATTGGGATTGGGCCTAAGACTGCAGGTATACAAAACAGCGCTTGCTTACAGTTTTGAATCAGTCAGGCTGATCATGTTTTCTGTATTCCACTCCGCTCATGTTATTATAAAAATATTCGTGCAGTGTTGCTCCAGTTAGGTGATGTAAAATAACAGCCTTCTGTCTGTTTACCCTTCTGTCTTCTTGCTTTCATCGCTTTGCTTGTATTCTCGTGCACTGAATCGTTTGCTAAGTTGAACAGCCAATCAGAGTTCTCTCTCTCACCAACGGCCTGATGGCGATTCTACATGTTGAATTGGCAAAAAAAAAAAAAAAAACTAACTGTGTCTGACTAGAGAAGAACAGAAAACCCATTAAAAAAAACTCAATCGGCCAATGCACAAAAACTAAAGAGGAACAGAGTCAGACTGACACAATTTTTTTGGCTATGCAAGACTATTTCACACCTGAGTTGGACATAGTGTCAGCAATAGTTTTTGTTAATCGTGCAGCAATGCGGTTTGTTTATTTATAATAACTGGGGTGTCTTGTTCACAAGTTCAGTAGACTGCACAGTCTTCCAATATTTCAGTATTTCCTGTTTGGTTTTCGGTGCGGTCATCAGACTTCCCGTGGTCATTGACTCTCAGATAAGGGAAGGGGGCATTTTCAGCTCTTAATAATGCCAAGTTTTGATTAGAACCTTTAGGCTATGTGAAATTTTCCAGACAAGGTTTTTGGCAGCCCCTCTCTAGGTGTTAACTTTTAAAACAAGTTTTATAGACTTGTTTTACACAGTATGTTTTAAAAAACTGCATTATATAATGTTCTAGCTCTGTAGAAACATAAAGTGATGACTTGAGCTTAATTATTAAACTTTCTTTTATAAAACTTGAAGCAGTGCTGTTTGTTTTTTTGTAGAGATAATTAATTGATAATTTAATCACAGTCTAAACTTGGAGTTCTGTTTAGATCAATGTAACTAAAATTAGCATTAGATTAGTTCTTTCTTCTGATTTAGTTCAGGCAGATTTTAAAGAATCAGTTTTTTTGTAACTATACCAGGGCGCTTCCATATCTCTTATTTTCTGGTAAAGTCATGCTATGTGAAATTTAAAGAAAAATGTTGTTGAAAAATATAGTAGTTATTAGGAGTTATTATGTTTATCATTGACAAAAATATCCAATAAGGAGGCCTAGACTTAGGATGTCTAGGCCTGACTTCTGCAAAGTTCACTCAGGATTTCCATGTATGCCATAGTAATATATAAATTGTTTAACACATCTTATCTTCCTTCATTCAGGGTGAAAATGACCTATGGCGGAAGTTGAATCGAAAACAGGCAGACTCTGAGTGAGCTGGACGGGGGCTTGTCCCATAATCCCTGATTATTGGCTGAAGGGACAATGGGAGATGGAGGCGTCAATACGGTGGGAGAAGGGGTGAATCACTCCCATGTGCTCTTTGACCGCTTCGTCCAGGCCACCACCTGTAAAGGCACCCTCAAGGCTTTTCAAGAGCTTTGTGACTTCTTGGAACTCAAGCCCAATGAATACCGTGTGTTCTACCACAAACTCAAGTCCAAGCTCAACTACTGGAAAGCCAAAGCTCTCTGGGCCAAGTTAGACAAGCGCGCCAGCCACAAAGAATATAAAAAAGGAAGGGCCTGTGCCAATGCCAAGGTATGGAAGTTTTCCTGGGGCGAGGGAGAGTGTTTAGGTTACTAGTTCGTAAACTTTCATTGTTCTAAATTAGTTTAAAATAGATTTTAGAGTTTTTAATGTGGCTTGATGACGTGGGTTTTATTCTTTCTGGACTTTGTTTCTCAGTGTCTGATCATTGGAGCTGGACCATGTGGTTTACGTACAGCTATAGAGTTGGGCTTCCTTGGAGCCAAGGTGGTTTTGTTGGAGAAGAGGGATGCATTCTCCCGAAACAATGTGCTCCATCTTTGGCCTTTCACCATTCAGGATCTGAGAGGTCTTGGAGCCAAGAAGTTCTACGGCAAGTTTTGTGCTGGAGCCATCGACCATATCAGTGAGTAGTATATCAAACAATTTTCCTTTTAGAGAGAGATTAACCTTTACAGCGCTAAATGTAGGGGTGTCCCTGGCTAAGTATTTACACATTCCAATCAGAATGTCAAATATTTCTATAGCCGACTGATAGTTGAATCATCTATGCGTGTGTGAATGGGTTGGGAGGGACACAAGGGTAAAATTATTTATATTTTCCTTTACACACTGCACACAGCAACAACTTTTCATAAAGCGACAAAAACTGCCTGCCAACTGACAGACGAATTGACAATGGCTTTCTTATTTAGGATTAAATAAAAGGTAATGTGGTAGATAAACATTCGTTTTCTCATTACCGGTATATTTTAAAGCCACGATCGAAATACAGAACATCACACAAATATATAAAAGAACATTTTAATAAATAAACCGAAAAAAAAAAAAACCTGCCTAGAGAGGAAAAGAACACTTTGAGTGCTTTTACATGCATGTTCTTAAGCCGACTATGCCTAAAGGGGGTCGCACACTGGACGCGAAGTTCAGATGCGTCTCAGGTATCTCACACCGGACACGCATATTATATACGCGCAAGGGCACTTGTTAGGACATAAGTCAATGGGCTGACTCCCTTATCAGTGCCCTGACTACCGAACTAGGAAGCTGATTGAGACGCAGCCAATGTGTTCGAATTTTAAAGGGCCGGCATGGCGCCCTTAAAGGGATTGCATACCGGACCGCGCCAAGTCTTTAAAATATTGAGCACCCCATATTGCCAAAATGGTATGACCCTCATTTCATAACACCCCCGAAGATTCGACTGTGAGATCGGTGGTCGAATCCGGCTCTGCATATCGATGCATCGAATCTTCGACTGTTTGGGGTCACCCCTAACTAAATGTGAACGTAAATGTGTTACACTGCTCCTTGGAGACTTTCAATGACTCAAATCACCTTTGTAGGTGTTCAGGCACCCCTATCAAGTGTAGTGTAAATGCTAATGTGCACTGATGCATCCCAGACATTCAATGGCCGCCTACTCATGTAATCATTGTGGGATGTGTTGGGGAATACCTGCCAAAACAAAGTCTTTAAACTTTGCCAGCAAGATATAACAGTTTTGGCCACGAAAGAAAAAGAACTTGGATTGACTGTCTTGCGGTAGTGATGCATCTAATTAGAGAAACTCCTCTAGAACGTCTGGTCCACGTTCGGATTGATGAGTCGGATGATGAACGGGTTCCAAGATGTGTTTTTGAATCTTACATTTCACTCCAGGTATTCGCCAATTGCAGCTGATGCTTTTGAAGGTAGCTCTTCTCCTTGGCATCGAGATCCACGTCAACGTGGAATTCAAAGGCCTCATTGAGCCACCAGAAGACCAAGAGAATGAGAGTAAGATAACTTTCTTGTGTCCTTTTCCACGCTGAAATGTAGTTGTCCCATTCATTTGTTTTTATTTCCACATAAATACCGGTTGTTCTAAAAAGCCTAGGCATATCCTGAATGGATACTACTAAATCTTGTGGATAAAAGACTTGTCTGTCCTCATGAATATGCTGTTGGTTTTTCCAGGAATTGGGTGGAGAGCTGAGGTCCACCCCAGAACACATCCAGTCAATGAGCTAGAGTTTGATGTCATAATTGGGGCTGATGGGAGGAGAAACACACTGTCAGGTAAGAATATTGCAGTTTGTAGTCTGTAAATATTGAGAATGTTTTTGTCTGGACAGGGAACAAAAAATAGTGGTGTGTGCTAAGGGACTTGAACAAACTGCTGTGTAACTCGTCCCACTCCATTTGTTCTGCGGGAATTAATATCATTCTGCTAATTTAGGAGAAATGCTCTAATACTTGTAAAATCTGACATTAGAAGTGAATTCTTGTAAATGTTTATCCTCAAGGGTTCAGGAGGAAGGAGTTCAGGGGCAAACTGGCTATTGCTATCACAGCCAACTTCATTAACCGCAACACGACTGCAGAGGCAAAGGTGGAAGAGATCAGTGGAGTAGCCTTCATCTTCAACCAGAAGTTCTTCCAGGATCTTAGAGAAGCCACAGGTGAAACAAGCACTCTTATTTAAGAGATATTAGGGGTGTTTCCTCTAAGGAGGCAGTGCCTCAAAAAATTGGATGAGAAAATAATCCATATTACAAAAATAAAACTAAAATTTTACAAAAACATTAAGAAGTGTATAATTAATTTTTCTAAATTAACACTGACCAACAGAGTCATCTGCAGGTAAAGTTACAGCGGGAATCCACGTCTCTCATGTCTCCTTTCTTTTAACAGACCCCCTAAAGTGCGGTGGGTTTGATGGGGGGTATTTGAGAACAAATGGAGAAAATCATGTGAGAGGAGGCAATGCCGTAGTCGCGCTAAGATTGGATACGATTGTTTTGTGCGAATAAATCCCGCCTCGTTTTCGTGCATGTTCACAAATCAGTCTGTATTAACAAAATGATGGAGCTAATGGGAAGACTAATTAATAGGGGTGTAACGATTTGTTCTAAAAACGATTCGATTCGTATCACGATTTGAGGTTGTCGATACGATTCAAGGACGATATTGGTTCATTTAGAGTGATACGATCCGAAACGATTTAGTGACCTGAAATCGATTCAGTAACTTTTTAGCCAAAAATTTTAATCAGTGTGACTGAAATAAATACTTGCAGATAAAGTTTACTAGATTCCTATAAGTGATAGACGTCACATATAGGCAGACTGAGTAACGTTTAATGCCTTTTATCATTAAAAGTGCTAAGAAAAAACATCCACATAAAGTCTGACGTGCTTAAATCAAATGCATTATTTCCTATTATCGTTACAATCGATTGATTACCTTTTAGAATGATATAAGATCGATATATATCATCCGAAAGGACAACTTGCCGATCACAGATCAATGTTGTTGGATCATAGGAATATAAATCGATATATCGATGTAGTAGATCAATCGTTACACCCCTACTAATTAAAAGTAAGTTAACAAACAACTAAGCCACTTAAATATTTTCGCTTTGTCACGTCAAAATCAAAAATGAGATGTCCAGAAAACATGATGACTGTGGGGGTCTTTAGTGAGCAATCAGCCTGGTGAAATGAATGTCTTTGACTCGTGTTTACAGAGACAGATGGCTAAAGAATAGCTGAACATCAGTTCACAAATAAAATATATTGTTTCAATTTTAAAAGCTTTTAGTTATTGTTTTAGAATAAATGTAAAAATGCTTAAAAACACTAACTTGATGAGATATAGATTATACTTTTCACAAATCTCTTTTGGTGTACTTGAAGTTCCAGCAGTGTAGGTAATGAATTCATGGGAAATATTTGATTGATTGATCTGTCCCTGTGCTATGTGTTGAGTTGGCAGTTCTTGTTGCTGATTCTGAGTTGTATAATCACTGTTATCCCTCTCTCTCTTTCTCCTGTTGTTGATTGAGGGAGTGGGCACATTATCTACTGCACAGATGGAACATAATTACATCAGCGAACGGATGCAAACAACTTCCTCTTTTTCTCCTTGGTCTCTCCCCCCCATTGACATGCTGTCCGTCACATCTCCACTTTAATCTCTCCCTCCCTCTCACTCATTTTGTCCTTTTCTCTGTTGGTTTGCCTCCACAGGAATTGACCTGGAAAACATTGTCTACTATAAGGATGACACACACTACTTTGTAATGACTGCCAAAAAGCAGAGCCTACTGGAGAAAGGCGTCATTCTACATGTGAGTGATCAAAGTTTGACTTGCCAGTTTTTTTTAACTAATCTCCACTCTTTTATTCTCACTTGTCCCTCCCTCTTTATCGCGGTCTCTTCCTGTTGTCCTTCCTATGTCCCTAGTATTAGTTAAAGTAGCTAAAGCTAAAGTACTAGCACACCTCTACTTAAGGCACATGATTTAAGGGATGTAGCAATAGCACAAACTTAATTTATGACCCTATTGGAAAAACAACCTTGAACACCTTAAGCTGGTCTTAGCTGGTCTGGTTTCCATGTTTTAGAGGGGTTTTCACACCTTACAGCTGGTTAGACAGGGTAAACCAGCTAACTGACCAGTTAAACCAGACACGCATTAGCTTGGTGAGGCTTTAAACATCTAAGACCAGCAACAACAACAACATCAAAAACATTTGATTTAAGATTTGTGGGGGGTATGCCACAGTATGAGCATTAGTACCTCAACCAGAACCATTAATGAATGTATACTAGCATTCAAAAATTGGGGTAAGTACGAAATTAAGTTTTATTTAGCAAGGACACATTACATTTATCGAAAGTGACAGTAAAGACATTAGTAACATAAGGATTCTGTTTCAAATAAATGCTGTTCTTTTGAGCTTTCTATTCATCAAAGAATTCTGAACAAACTGTATCATGCTTTCCACACACACACACAAGAAAGCAGCACAACTGTTTTCAACATGGTAAAGAAGAAATGTTTCTTAAGCACTAAATTAGCATACTAGAATGATTTCTGAAGGATCATGACATGGCAAACTGGAGTAATGGCTGCTGATAAATCTGCACTCCATCACAGGAATAAATTACATTTTAAAATAAGATATACTAAAAAAAGAAAAGTTGTTGTAGATAGTAACAACATAAGGTAATTATTAAATATGATAATATATAAATCTCACACACCCAAAAGTTTAGAATGATAGTGTACATATCCAACTAAAGTTCTAGGTGTTTAATTCAGTCTTTTTGCCCATAGGAGTGTACATAATCATAACTTTGAGCAGACAGTCTGTTCCCATTTATTCACAATGAGCTCTTTTGCTCTGTTCCTAGTACTGCCAAGTTTGTTGAATCATTAACAAGGAACCTCAATTCCAGCCCTCTCTCTCACACATACACAAACTCTTGCATAATACGACTGATACAATGATGCACAGTAATGACACCAATTAATGTAGCTCAATAGGTTGAAAGAGAGCCATGCTTGCTTTGCATTTTTTTGGATAAATTACACAATCCTAATGGACAAAACACTTGTATTTAATGTGTCAGGATTATGCCTTAACTGTAATGGTGCTCAAAATAAAGGCATTTTAAATGAGTGTCAGCACTAAGAGTACTCGTCCGTTTTAAAAAGCCTGACTGTTAGCAGAAACAAACACTACTTGCTCGTAGCAACATGAATCAGAGAGGAAAAGACCTCTCAAATATCCCATTACCACACCCACAACCACTCATGACTAAATTGTATGCCTTGTGGTGCTCTCCAGTTGCAGACAACCGAGCACAACTTTGAGTTTTGAAAAATCAAACACACCTTAATAAGAATATTTTCATAATTTCATTGTCCTCAGTACTAACTTTGTTTGTAAAAGTTTGTAAAATACACACTGATGTCTATGGAAGAGGTAATAATAATCCTTCCATTATAATTCAGCACGTTTTATTCATATCAGATACACATTGTGTAAGTAACTTCAATGTGTACTCTATTCTATTCCCAGTTCACCAGCCACTTTTAAGTATTTCTGGAGAAGTGGATGAATTCATGTGTTGTAAACAGAGGAAATTCAACAGATTCGATTCTCTGAACTGCGTCTACACTGCAGCACAAACTAACACGGCAGCGCCCATCGCGCATACAGCTCAACTAACGCGATCGTTATAAAGGTGTTTAAACAACAATATACTTCCACTTGCATGTATTTGACAATGGGAATATCAGATATTTAATGCCATAGCTAACACATTTGTGAGTATTCTGAATAAAAAGGAAAACTGACATTAAAGCAGATCATCATTCATTCAGCGCTGTTGCTGCTGCGGTGTGTCACGTGACAAACAATGACGTGTCACCATGGAAACGCCCCCCCCCCCCCATCACAATATAGTTCCCACGTCCCTGGTAATGTGTGTGCGCTGGCTTTAGCGGCACATTCAAGGGCATTAAAATTGATGTTGTTGTGACTGCCAGAGTTGTATGCAGGGCGAGCGCAGAGAGGGGAAATCTATATCGTCTATATCGTTGCTTTTTTCAATACTAATATTTGGAAGTTCATATCTAGATATAGATACGATACCGATATATCGTTCAGCCCTAATGATATATTTGATCCCCTAAACCTACCCATCACAGAAAACTGCAAAATCAGCATTTTTACAAAAACCTCATTTCGTATGGATTTCAGATATTGCTATCTTTGTGGGGACATTTTGTCCCTGTAATGTAGGGTTTACCTTTACCACACACACAAAACAACCTGGTCATTGTATTTTATGGTATAGAGGGTACGTGATGTCACCTGCGGTATTCACGTGACTGCGGTTATGCCCACTGAGTTGCAGATAGAGTAGCCGGTCTAAGATATTTTTACAGACTGTCAAAATCTACAGAAAAGATAAGCAAATGGATTGCTGCAATTTACAGAAACAACTGGACTCTAGGCAGCAAAACATGGATTTGCAGTTATCATTTTGTCAATGTGTTGAATTTTGGGGTAAAATCATACCACACACAGACACACACATTGTGTTTCCATGTTTTATGGGGACTTTCCATAGGCGTAATGTTTTTATACCGTACCAAACCGTATTTTCTACACTGCCCCTACCCCTAAATCTACCATCACAGGAAACATTCTGCATTTTTACTTTTTCTTAAAAACTCATTCTGTACAATTTCAAAGATGTTTTCCTCATGGGGACTAAAAAAATGTCCCCACAAGGGCAAGGATTTCGGATATTGCCATCTTTGTGGGGTTACCTTTCTTTGTTATCTTTGTTTGTATCCTTGTTCTACCATCTTAATGTAGGGGTAACCCTGTCATTCAGAAGGCTCTTTCGCCACTCAAGGTGGCGTGTTCAGCCGGGAAAGTTACGTCAATACATATCCTCTATAAATATAGTATTTTTTTACATTTATATAAAATATGCACATTTATTTTAGTGTTTTATGTTTTTCCCTCCACTCTTTTATAGGACTATGCCGACACAGAAATGCTGCTCTCCAGGGCCAATGTTGACCAGAAGGCTCTGCTCTCCTACGCTAGAGAGGCGGCAGATTTCTCTACCAATCAACAGCTTCCAAAACTGGACTTTGCCATCAACCACTATGGCCAACCTGATGTCGCCATGTTTGACTTCACCTGTATGTATGCCTCCGAAAACGCAGCGCTCGTCCGCCAGCGCAATGGCCATAAGCTGCTAGTAGCCCTCGTGGGGGACAGCCTTCTAGAGGTGAGTAGAAAACCCATGTGGAGGAGAGAAATAAGTCTATGTTTTTGTAAAGGAGTTCATTTGTTATAACCTACATTAATAGAACCAGATGGTGTTTTTCCATGAACTACCGCAAAATTGGCTTTTGCTCATCTCCAATATTTTCCTTTGACAAATTTTAACTTCTGAAAATACATTTTCTCACATAAATCTGAAACCACCACTTAAGAATCTGTGGTAACGAAAATATTGCGCTAAAACATCACACACAGTTAAACTATCTAGACTGGCTGTGAGGGTATTTTTTCCATTATATTCCAAACAGAAGGTGACTGATTTCTAGTATGAATTTTATAGCCACTCATTTATTTTTAGTGGATGAGGAACATGTTTACTGATGGAAATGCAATGTTTTTTTTTGTGTTTTTTTGTATAGCCATTTTGGCCAATGGGCACTGGAATAGCTAGAGGTTTCTTGGCAGCCATGGATGCAGCGTGGATGGTGCGGAGTTGGGCTCACGGAAACTCACCTCTGGAGGTCCTGGCTGAACGGTAAGACAGAGTTTATGTTCAGAATGGAATGCTACAGCATGCGGTGTAGCATTTACTACAACCATTGAAAGATATTTAAAAAAAATCAAGTTTTAATGTGCTTTAAGACAAACCATGTGCAAATTCATCAGTCAGAAAAAAACATTGCAGAGTATTATCTCCTCAAAACTGCAGTGCACCAAAGACCCTCTCAAAAACATGTTTTGACCCTGCCCCTGTTCCCTACGTCACAAAAATGTAACCAATGATGTCATCATGTGGGACAGGGCTTTTCCACAATGAGCACAAGACTTTAAAAATATATAGCAATATATATCTGGTTAATTATGTATATGATGTATATAATGACATTATGATGAACTAGGGTATGCCTTTCTCCACTGACTTTCTATGACAGATTTTTAGAAGGCAGCTGTCTGACTCTGAGATGATTAATGGGAATGTGGTTTGTGTAACATTAGCAACACGTTGTTAGCTGTTTGAATGTAGTCAAGCTAAATGCTAATCATATCAATTACTGTTATGTATCCGACATTGTAGAGAGCAATACATAAAATGCATTACCATTTTGATACACTGACTTTTGATGACTCTGTAATTCACTCTTTTTTCTTTTCTTTCTACTGAATCAGTTTCTGGTAACCAATATTTTCACTTGCGTTTTGTTTAGCATTTATTAAAGTTGACCGAGTGGATAAGGTAATCGAGCTGGTGTGATTTCAGTGGAGGCAGGGACTCATTTGCATAATTAGGAATATGAATTCATGAAGTTCTTTGTTTGTTGTCACATGAACTCACTATGTTGCTTGTTTTATTCAGCAAATGGCATCAAGTAATTACTTATTTGACATATATTAAATGTTGTAAAGCGATTAAAAAAAAGAAAAGGGGAATTCAGTTGCGTAACCACATTTATACAACAGTTCTTTCAGTTTGGTTGAAATGATGATTCCTCTGAAAGAAAGTCACCTTTTACACCATTTCAGATTACATATACAAATATCATATTCAAATATATGTTGAATAGGAAAAACGCATTTAAGGCTTACTGTTATATAATATACTGTTATATATAATATTACAGTATGCGTTAAATACTGGTTATGCCATTACAAACACATCCAGAGTGATATACTGCTGCAGAACACTTATGATGAGGTTGACAGTGATTGTGTCTTCTTCCTGCGCTGTTATTTTGCTGCATACTGCAGGGTAATTCACAGTGGTAAACACTTTTCAACTTATATGCAATAAGCAGCATGTTTGTGGGGAAGCAGAAGTGTTTTGCAAGCGAGTAGCCTCTACATGATGTCTCTCGGGTCTCATCTTGAGACATCACTACAATTAAGGGAATTTGGTTATATATCATGGTGTGTAGTAATCATGACCACAGCTCCCTTGGGTTTCAGGGAAAGTATCTATCGACTGCTGCCACAGACGACACCAGAGAATGTGAGTAAGAACTTCAGCCAGTACAGCGTTGACCCATCTACTCGGTACCCAAACATCAGCCTTCACCAAGTGAGACCCAACCAGGTGGGTCCCAAATCAGTCTAGTTTTTAACCAACATACTGTACCAGTTGTTTTTTTTAATCTTTGTGATTTAAAAGATCACATACATGATCACCTACATCTTCCTTTTGTCAGTTTTAAAAAATGTGCTAACAGCTTTGGCAATGGATAATTAATAGAGATGTTTAACATATTGGTTATTAGCCAGATTTCTTTTTTTTATTCATTGGTCTCAGTTGATGAATACCATCGATTTAAATTTATAATATGGATTTATAATATATATTTATAATTTGTGTTAAATATTTATTTAGCTAATTAACACTTAAATATAATATTCAGAAAATGTCAAAATAATGATTACATTATAAATCTAATTGTATTCAAAATTATTTATTTGTAGATTTAAAATTATTAAAATATATTTAGACAAAGTATTGTACTTTTAATATTGGCCATTTATCAGTTATTGGCTATAACATAAAAAACAAAAACAAATATAGGTTTATTTGTGTTGACCAGAGTTGGTGCATTTCCAAAAATTACTATTCTTTTAGTTGCTTTTGAGTAAATAATAATAATGTTAAATGGTATCTGCTCACTATCCTGCTCCTCTAAGTGTTGGCATCAGCCATTGCAACAACATTTTTTTTTTTTGACCACTATTATTATTAAATATGTTATTGGATCTCTTTTATAATGGTAAAGGAATAAATATAAACTCTAACACCATTACAATATAATTGTCCACAGTTACGGCATCTGTTGGACACCGGAGAAGCCAGGGATTTGCGAGTTGACATGGAGAATGTGGTCAACTCTTCAACTCCTAAGCTCACAAGAAATGGTGGGTAGATTTACTGTCACATTAGTATTGCACATCAGAATACTGGGTAGATTTTGTGAAATGTAAATGTGTATAACTTGATTTATTCTCATCCTAGAAATTCTGCTTGAGAAGCAATTGCAAGGTAATTTTGCAGGCGACTCTCCTAATGCATGACGCTCTTCGGGCTTTTCAAAAAGCTTTGTACAGTTTATTGTATGAAAAGAGTAACTGACATGGAATGGAAAAGTGTCTTTTGAGAGCTTCAGAATTAAACAACTGTGCACTAACAAATTTGTGGAATTTCACAAACTGAACTACTTCCAGTGTCGTCCATGTCTTGAATGTTTCATAACCTCTCAAAAGGAATGAAATGCATCATGAAAGTTCTTCAGGCCTGGCTCTGGTCATGTGACTAACTCCAATCCGACTGGATATCAGCGCATTCCATTATTGAATTTGCGCATTCTTGTTTTAAAGGCACCACTGACTTTGCTTCCTTCCCATCAGAATCCATCGTACGCTCTAGTAAGCTGCTGAACTGGTGTCAGAGGCAGACGGAGGGATACCGAGGTGTCAGTGTGTCTGATCTCACCACGTCCTGGAAGAGTGGCCTGGCGCTGTGCTCGCTCATCCACCGATACAGACCAGACCTCATGTAAGTGCAGTATGCCACATGCTGATCCCTACAAAAGCCCTGTGTTATTATGGTTCTATATTAAGAGATGCGGGACTTGGGGACAAACATGGCAGCAGGGAATCAGAGATTGTTCATACAAAGAATAACATAACTTGACTTTGAGAGGATACGCAAGTCATATACCCCCGCAGTGTGAGAAGAAAGGAGATCAAGGCAAAGTTAAAGAGAAAAATGTTTGACATTTTAGAGTGTTTAGAGGTTTTGTTGTATGGTTATGAGCTTTGGACTATCATCATAAAATATGCATTCTCTACTTTTTTTTTTCCTTATTAAAAGTTGTTACACACAAACAAAAGTGACAGATTAAAAAAAATTTTTTTAAATTATCTGTACTTTTATTTAGCAAGGATGAATTAAATAAATAACAAAAATGTCAGTAAATACATTTAGAATGTTACAAAAGTTTTCTATCATTTGGCATTAAAGACTGGAGTAATGGCTGCTGAAAATTCAGTTTTGCAGTCACAGAAATAAATTACATTTTAAGATGCGTTCTAATGTTTCTTCACCTGTGGCAGTTAATTTGTCTTCACCTCATTACTTTTAATTAGCTATTTATAGCTTTTTTTACCGTGTAGTATGTATTTACTTGGCATATTTATCTGTTAGCACACTGTAATAAAAGTACAGTTAGGCGAGTTATTCTTTTGCAGAACTATTTTTACACTTGGCTCTGTGACATAGAGCAGCTGAAAGCCTCATTAGCCTTTGAGACGTACATTAGCATTAGCATTATCATAATGCGCTCCATTAGAGCAGAAGATGAGTGACCTTTAAAAGCTTTTGCTTATGAGCTGTTTGTTATGGTCCGCTAAACTAGTCTGCATTTGTGTTTTTACGCAGCATTAGTGGAATCCTCTGAGGAGTGTACTGTACGCCTTCGTCACTAGCTCTATCCAGACACTTATGCAGTGTTTTGAGGTTTTGATATAGGAAGAATATCTTTAATAATGCAAATGAAATGCTGTGAATTTTGATACAAGCATCAGAGTCCCACTTAGCGTACATATACTTCGGTTTGGAGTTTGTAAGATGTTTTTGTTTTTGAAAGAAGTAGCTCATGCTCAACAAGGCTGCATTTATTTGACCAAAATACAGTAAAAAGAGTATATTAACACAATATTTTGAAATTATATTTTACAATTTTGTTTTACAGTATATCACATTTATTTGAAATACAAATCTTTTGTAACATTAAGGCTGTTTTGTCACTTTTGTTTAGTTTAATGTGTATATTTGCAGAATATATGTATGTATGTATGAATGTGTGTGTGTGTGTGTGTGTGTATGTATATATATATATATATATATATATATATATATATATATATATATATATATAATATAATATAATATACACACACAAAGTCTTACTGACCCCAATCTTATAATCTCAAATATACAATACAGCAATGCAAATTTATCCCTTTAAGGCAGGTTATTTCACTTAAATGAAGAAAAATTAAATATCAATAGCAACCATAGCTTCTAAAGGCAGACGCAAGGACTTATTGATGATTGGCTTTATGTAATATGGGCAACTTTGGTTTAACAGAGTGCTTATTGACAGCAGTTGGAGTTCATATAGTGAAGCTCATGTATTGGATGCAGCAACCGAGTAATATAGGCTACTAGCAACCAACAAAACAAACTAATTAAAGTACCTTAACAATCTCCAGCAACTGATTCACTCTCAGTGTAAACAGCCTTTGGAAATTATATTTCTATTTTTTTTATTTTTTTATTATCTATTTCTATTATCTATATGTGGTTTTAAATCTCTTTTAAGCACTTGTTTGCAGTCTTACAACTTGCTTATGAACATGATTATGGTACATGGATATGTTTCTCAGTTGTGATTGTTTTATAATTATAGTGACTTTGACTCACTGGATGAGAAAGATGTGGAGAAGAACAACCAGTTGGCCTTTGACGTGGCCGAAAAGGAGTTTGGAATTTCTCCCATCATGACCGGGAAGGAGATGTCTGGTGTGGTGGAGCCTGACAAGCTCTCCATGGTGATGTACCTCAGCCAGTTCTATGAAATGTTCAAGGACACTGTGCCACCTGGTGGTGAGTTGTAGTTCTACAATAGTGCATCCAGAAAAAAAGAAAGAATGTTTGAGTCCTTATGCAAATAATTATGCTAGTCTCTAGCATGCAATTCCGATCGATTATTCATATTTTTGTGTTTCAGAAAACCACAATCTGAGCCCTGAGGAGAAGGCTGCGTTGATTGCCAGCACTAAATCGCCCATTTCATTTCTCAGTAAACTGGGTCAAAGCATCGCCATCTCCCGCAAACGAAACCCCAAGGTAGTCAAGTTTCTAGTTGTTACAGTAGAATTGTTTGATTATTGCATGCAAGTTAAGCATTATAAATGAAGTTGAGCATTATGAATGAAGCTTACTTGATGACAGCAGTTAATATATCAATATCTTGATAACTGAAACATGTGTTTTTTTAATGTATAATGTATTATTATTTTAAATAATGTATATTAATCAGCATTTTTTGTCTCTTATGTGTACAGTCACATTTGTTGAAATAACTTGTTAAAGCGAATAATTAAATATTAAGAATGCAATGTATATTGCGTGTGTGTGTGTATATGTGTGTATATATATATATATATATATATATATATATATATATATATATATATATATATATATATATATATATATATATATATATATATATATATATATATATATATATATATACACACACATACATGCATACATACATACACACATTACAGTGTGGTAGCAATAAAGACAAAATACAACAAAAGAACCAGTATTTTTTCTGCATATATCTAAATAATTACTGCCAGCATGCATAAAAATCAAACACAATTTCTTTACTTTTTATAGACTCTGTTTCTTAAGCAGGGAAAAGAGAGGGGAAAACAGCAAGGGTTAAATGCAGAGGAAAGGTTACATAAAGGGTTACTTATAGGAAAATGTTCAAAAGGGAAGGTTGCCTAATCATGTACAATTTTTTGTGTTCTGCCAAGCATTGTCAATCTAATTTTTCTATATGACTAAACTACAACAGGTTGTGCAGCTAATGAAAATAACTGGGTGGGGAAGGATTTTTTTAGTTCATTAGGATAAGCCTATTAGCAATTATTAAGCAAAAAAGCTACAGCATTTGACTGTAAAGTTGATAAGGACACCTTTGGGGGATTAAGACCAAATCACGGTCATAACCTTATAACCAATTAACGGACACCTTTGTGGGATTAAGACCACTATGGGCCACAATTTAACATCTAAAATAAAAACGTCAGAAATTGACTTGGTCAACAAGCCAAAAAGAATGACAAAGAGTAGCCGGAGCTTATAAATCAATTAATTTTAACCTTTAATATTATAATGATGTACCAACTGGTGTTCCCTGTATAGTTTACAGATTTAGTTGACTGTATCTGATAGGCCACAAATTAATCAATATTCAATCAAATTCAATTGAATCGAAATTGTATTTTTAGATTAGGTGTCAGAGTGCACCAGAAGGCTTCTTACATGTTAAAATCACAAAAAAATGTTTTCCTGGGGGACTGTGTTCCCAGACCCCCCTACAAGGATTTAATTCGTAAACATGTCTCCTTTTTCACCACTTGTGAGTTTGCAGGTCTGTTATTGTAATCGCAGCATTCAACGTTTTCTCTCAAATCTCAAATAGGATAAAAAAGAAAAGGAACTGGATGGACTGGGGAAAAGACGAAAGACAAGCCAGACTGGACAGTCAGAGGATGTAAGGCCATAACTTGCTGTAGCTTGGATTTGCAACATTGCTTTGTGTGTGTACTCATCCAAATCTTTTCATTCCTGTTCTCCAACATCTCAGGAGGATCTGCAGAGGGTTAATCGAGACGAAAGGCCCTCTATAGCTACAGCGCTAACAGAACGTAAAATTGACTCGGCTGCAGCAGCAAACAACAACAACAAAGTGAAGTCAATGGCCACTCAGCTGCTAGCGAAGTTTGAGGAAAACGCACCAACGCAGTCTACCGGACTCAAACGACAGGTGGGTTTGAGTTGCTGCCTAAAATAACTACGGAAACGTTTCAAACATTTGTAGTTGAATAAAGGACCCTCAAATTAAAATTCAAATAGATAAAAAATCTACAATCAAGTTAAAAAAAAAAATTGTGCACATATCAGTGGCACATGTGATGAAATGATGATGCAAGAGTCATTGTTGCGTTTGAATGAACTTGATGCAGCGGTGCAGTGTTTTTTTTTTATCCAAACATGGCAGAAATAGATAAGCTCAATTCATAAAATCTTGGTTACGTCATATGTAAGCAAGCTCTAGATGGATTCGCTATAGTTTATAAATTGGTAATAAAATATGACGAGCTCAGCGTTAAACCGTTTCAGAACAAATTCATCTTGATAATGTCATAACTTTGATATAATTTTTTATATACATTTTACTGTTAGTCGACTGTATATATATTTTTGGGTACAATATGTCACAGTTTAATTTATTTTGCGATCCTCACTTACATAAATAAACTACAGTGTCCTGCACACACTAGTAAAACATAGCTGGTGTCTGAATAATTTTTGGTTTGACTGTGTTTGGCCTTTGCGCTTCTGTCTCAGAACAGAGAGCTGCATGTTTAAAAATCATGTAAAGGTAAAGAGGTGGTTTCGTTGTTTTTTTTAGGCTTGGTTGTGTTTATGGGGCGCAGTATAACATGTCTTAATACTTTTTTTTCTTCTTATATATTTGACCTTTATTCCACACCGCTGTCTCCACTGTCCTTTGAACGGCTCATTTGCGTCCTGCTTCTATGAAGCCCATCCCTCCGAAAAATGCATTGGTCTTAGATTGGTTAGATGGCCAAATGTAGTTTCATGTATTTTTATTGGCTGAAGGGCCAAGTGCAGGTTGTCCAGAAACATCATGCCCCTTACCATTACGGGCAGAAGTCACATCTGCGGTGACTAGCAAGGGTTTATGATGTCACCAACCTGGGAAGAAGCTCGTTGTAGTCCAAACCGGCCGTTTTTGTAGGCAATAAATTGCCATAACTTTAAAAGACAATATCTCCGTTTGCATTGAACTTTCAGCATGGTAACTTTGCAGATACTGTTAATGCTCAAGCAGCAACATTACACACTAACTAAAGTTAAAACGTAAAAAGTTGAAATCGTACTTTGTATTAAACTATGAAAAAATACAATGCTTTTTTTTGTTCATAAATGTTTATGCAATTTATAAAATTGTATTTCACTCATAAATGTTATTTAAACATTGGATACTTTTTTGTGCAGTCAGTAGGGGTGTGCATTGGCACTGCCTTCACGATTCGATTAGATTACGATTCACCAGGTAACGATTCGATTCAATTCGATTCTACGATGCATTGTGATGCATCAAAATTCTACTGCACACAAAGCAAATTTTTCATCAGTCATGAGGCAATACAAGCAGATATTAAACAACAGATTGTATTGGCTGCTATGTGTCTCCTGTATCTTTGACATAAAAGTTATTAAATAAAATAAAATGTAATTAAATAAAATTAATTTTATTAATTTTTTATTAATTAATTTTAGTTTAATTTAGTTTAATTTTTTATTTATTAATTTTAGTTAGCGACCCAGATCTATATTTAACATGGATAGACCTCTACCTGTCGTGATAATATATAAAACTCCTGATGTTAGAGTAACAGCTACAGAAGAATAAAATAAAACCTATTTCGTTACCTTTTGGAGCTTGGAAGGATTCAGTTTGAGCAGATGTTTAATACCATCATCATCTGTCCTCGTCACTTCATCATTGGGTATCAGACATTGCCACCTTGTGGAATAAAGGTGAATTGCGCCCGGAACCGGTAGTATTTGAAACTTCACAACTTTATCGTCCGCCAGAAAATAAACAGTGACATAATCGATTATGGCACTTTGCCGCATCGATGCTGAATCGTTCATGCCCCGCATCGCGATGCATCGCCGAATCGATTATTGTTGACACCCCTAGCAGTCAGTTATATTTCAAAACAATTTAATGCGATACATTAATAGTAAGCTTTGAGGTGCAGCAGCGTGTATGTTCAAGGAATGTACTCTTTCTAGAATATCATGTTGTAGATCATTTTAATAAAATATATTTTTGTGGGAAGCATGCAACGTTTAAAAAAACCCATGTTTTTGAGGTTTGTTTTAAAGCTACAGTGTGTGATATTTTCCCCCATCTAGCGGTGAAAATGTATATGACCATCAAGTGAATATTAGTTTCTGTTCCTCTCAATTCTGATTTCGTTTTAACTCCTACGGTGGCCGATTTAGTCCAAGATTAACATGGAAATCCCCCTCTTCACATTCGACACGGTGCCATCGAGTGTTAAAACGCGAAAGGTGAAGCTTGAATTTATGGGTATTTCCCTCTTTGGCTAATGTACTTCCAAGATGGAGGGGCAACATGGCGACCAGCATTCGAACCCCTCACCCGTATGTATTTTCAATGGCATATTATAAACTTACAAGAATACTTTATTACTTGAAAGAAGTAAATATACATTAATGAGCACATATATATTTGAAAGAACTAAGCGTTTTTAGCTAAGAATAAACTAAAAAAGTTACACAGTGTAGCTTTAAACAAAGGGTAGACTTTTTTCCTAAACTTCTGCTACTTATTGCTAGAAGTTCTCAGCATGCTGGGATTGTTTTAAATGATTAAGTTTCTAGAGTAAAATTGATAGGATTCTTGCGCTGGTTCATTCTGATAGTAACTAGCAGGAATAACTGGCAAGAGAGAGGATTTGGGAGCTTTTTATAGGAAGCTAAACCCTTTGTGCTCTGCATCAGCATGGGGTTGATAACTCTGCTGGAGCTTTTCGAGATGAGGGTTATCTATACTACTGTTCAAATGTTTGTGCTTAGTAAGATTTTTATTTTTTAAATAAATAAATACTTTTATTCAGCAAGTACACATTTCATTGTTTAAAATGACCGTAAAGGTATTTTATATATGTAAATGTACAAAATAAAATCTTTTTTTTAACAGTCTATAAAAAAGATCCTGGATAAAAATTTCACAAAAATATTAAGCACCACAACTTTAAAAGTAATTAGAAATATTTCCTGGACATTCAATTATTTTGTGTATTTCTGAAGGATCACTGACATAACTGGAGTAATGGTTACTGAAAAGTCAGCTTTGCCAATACATGAATACATTACAGAAATAGAAAAGTTATTTTAAATTGTAATTATATTTAAAAAAAAAAAAAAATTTCCTCATTAAATAAATGCAGCATAACAGACATCTTTCAAACACACAAAAACAATCTTACTGATCACAAACAGCAGTGTTTTTCTCAGGTGTTTACAGTCTTATGCATGGATTGGTTCATTTGTATGTCTGCTTAATCATCCGTTTCCTTCTACTTCCTGCATAAAATCTGTTCGTGTGAAACGCAACTCTGGTCACATGTTTTCAGTTTTTTCTTTACATTTTATTCATGCATGGCATAGCACAGTACAGGAAAAACCTCTGCAGTAAATTCAGTAATTTACTTTCCCTTTTCTATGTGCATGTCTATCATTATTTCTCATTTCTGTTGTTTTCCGTTCTTTTTCCTCACTCCTATGGATGTGTTAATGGCGTTGGCACATCCTCACTTTTAATTGGTCACTTCATCCATCACGTACATGCTGCTGGTCACAGGGGGATTCTATGCCTAATCTGGGGCTCCTACTCACCCCCTCTCCGCCCGCTGCCTCTCTGAAAGAGTCAGTGCGACTGGATTCAGTCCCTGTATGGAGGAAGGTAAAGAGTGTAGCACATTCTCATGTTCCCAGATTCCCATTAACCATTAACACTCTTAATACTTACTTACCTCTCTACTCATCTATATTTGTCATTGTCTTTGTGACTAAATTTACTGTCCTTGTATTGTTAGCCAGTTTTGCTGAAATGTGTCTTGCATGTCCATTTTTTAATTTAATCTAAATGCTTTTTCAAAAGCATGTTTCTTGTCTGAGTTGATGTAGTAATAATAATAATAATACATTTTATTTATAATGCACTTTTTATTAAACAAAATCTCAAAGTGCTATGTAGTAGCCTTATAGATATTATATTTGACATGAAGAAAATTGAAGTCAAAAAGATGCAACCATTCTTTTGTAAATTGTAAATCATTTGTAAAACTATTTTGTAAACTACCTAGACCTATTAAATGTGACAGAAATGAATTCTGCTCGTGTTTCACAAATTATTGTTGTACCTTGGTATCAGCCATTGAAACTATATCATCACTCAATATTTTGGTTGTAAAAATGTGACTGCAAGATACTGGGGAGAGTATATTTCCTTCCCTCATACCTTCCTTTTTTTTCATTTGTGTCAAAATAAATATATATACACCACCATTCAAAAGGTTTGGGGTTAGCATCCATCGGGTTTCACATTATCAATGAAACATCATTCTAATATGCTGATTTGGTGCTCAATAAATATTTTTTATTATTGTTTAAAACAGTTGTGCTGGTTATTTTTTGTTGAAACTAATAGAAAGTTGAATAGAACATTTATTTGAAATATAATTCTTTTGTAACATTATATATATCTTTACTGTCACTTTTGATCAATTAAATGCATCCTTGCTAAATAAAAGTAGTAATCTTATTATCTTATTGACCCCAAACATTTGAACGGCAATAAAGCTCTTATTCTACTCTGAGTCTATTACTGGCTTTACAATTGTTATATTAACTGGCAGTCTACCTTTTGTTTGTTTGGTATTTTCATTTGTTTTAATAAGAAAACATTACTAAACTGACCGCTTGTGTGCGTGTGTGAGAGAGGAAAGCATGATATGTATCTTGAATATGTCTTTTATATATGTATTCAGAGGCGCACACACTTACAGGAGCAAATGAGTTTCCGCTATAAGGAAAAACTGAAGTGTCAAACTGTCCCCATCAAAAAGGAGCAGGTACAAAGCTGTAGAAAAGACACCATGCTTTTAGGATTACAATATAGTGTCCTTCCTTGTGTCTCCAATTGTCGTAACCAAGATGATAGACCCATGAGGTGATCATTTATTCCCCTGTGTACTTGTCTGTTGTTGTTAGTTTCCTGTTTGACTAGGTGTGCTCATTTATCGGGGGCCTAGAGGCCTATCTTTCCACACTGTACTTTAACGTTCTTTGTTTGCATTTCCAGTTTGATTGAGATGAATGAGCCATACACTGTGCTTATTGTTCTGGTGCTTTGATATTCCTCGTTCTCAGATTGTAAAGGTTTGATGTGGTTTTGATAGCTTCGTTAGACATTCCATGTGCATGGGAGGTCTGCGATTGTGTGTTAAGTGTTACTAAAGTCTCTGGTTTGATTATCAGCTGTGTTTTTCTGCTTTAATGGGTCACTGTTTGTTTTCTAACACAACGTTCCTGTCACTCATCACTGTGGTTGTGTTTGTGTGTAGTAGGTGATTGGATGTTTGAATGGTATGTTCAGGGTTTTTTTTTTTTTTTTTTTTTGAATCTGAGGAATGTGTGTGGTTTTGCATTTGTGTAATATTATGTGAATGGGTTTCTCCTCTCTTGTCTCTCTGAAGGCCAGCAGCGGGACTGAGGTCTTGAGGAGCTGCCCTAAGAAAACCATTCTCCTTTCTTCTTCCTCACCCTCATCTTCCTCATTCTCTTCATCGTTTCTTCCACACACACAGGTGACACACTCCTGTCATCCAATGCTAACCTCAGCATCTCTCGCAGGGGCTGGTTTTTCTACTATTGCAATCTCTTCAGAGGAATTTTTTGTAGTTTTTTTTAGACTTTATGGTGTAGAGCAGGGGTGGTGAACTCCGGTCCTGGGGAGCCTCAGTCCTGCAGAGTTTGATTAGGGTTGAAGCAAAACTGCAGGTCTGTGGCTCTCCAGGACCGGAGTTCGCCACCTCTGATATAGAGCTATCCGTTTTGAATTAATCAATCCTCCAGGAATATGGATGCAAATGGCAATGTAAATCAGTACAGTATTATTTGTATTTATTTATTTATTTATTTATTAATTTTTTGCTACTTGTTGCTAATGTTGGGTCTATAGCCTAATTAAAATAAAAATAGACAATAAAATATAAAAATAAATTATTTAATATTTAAATAAGACAATAAAACAATGTTTTGTGTGACTAGAAATGAGTTTGGGTTGTTTATCTAGATATTTTCAGATTTACTTTTATACTTTTACCTAGTAGTTTGTCATTCCCACAAGTGTATTTTGTCGTTTTTCATGTGAACAATTTACCCCAACCTGAAATGGAGTATTTCATGCAGCACTTATGTTGTTTGTTGCATTTTGTTTAGGACTATTCTAATGAAAATACTGGTATGGAACATGTTTAAACTTTGTTTAATCTTTGGTTTAGAACTCTAGGGTCGTTACCCTTCTGATTTTGATAGTTTAGTCTGAGATATTCTAGCTAAATGATAGGGTGGAAGTGCAACTGATTTCTGTTTGTTCTCTGCAGCATAATGCTAACCATTCAGAGATAAACAAGTGTAATGGTGGTAGTGATGAAGATAATGAGATCCCGGACCTTTCAGTCTGTTACAGGGTAAACATGACAATTGCATGGGACTTTTCTAAAAATCATTGTCAACAACTATTTTGAAGATTTTAAAACTTCTGCTACATTTTTGTTAACTTGCATGCATTTGTGTGTGGAGGGCCACACTTAACTTCACTAATTTTGTGGAATTTTCCATTTTCAATGCTTTATTTCAAGCGATTAATTTGTTAGCATTCAGATTTATAACTACAAAGATGTACAAATGCAATGAGCCCTTGAACTTAAGCAATATAGTTTGAGCTTTCATCGGCCTCTCCATTTACAGGAAGATAAACTGCCTTTTGTGGACAAGCCAAACCCCATACATATCCCTAGCATTCAAGAGAGAGTGGAGACGTTAGTCGCTAGGTTTAAAGACAAGCCTGACAGGAAGGACAAGCCACAGGTAGATCAATTCAAGAGCAAACGGCATGCTCTTTTAACTAATTGATGATGATGATGATGATGGACAATATCAGACAGCTTTGGTCAAGAGCACCACCAGGTTAAAAACCATAATGACACTGCATGCTTTTCTTTCTTCTTGAGTAACCCTCTAAAAACACACAGAAGCTCGAGTCGCTATTGAGCAAATGTTTTATTTTACTTGCCAGACATTTACCATGAAATTAAAGAACAGTGCAAGTGAAGAAAATATAAATTACACATAATTAAATACAATTAAATTGACTCTTTATTAGTATGCTTGCCAAGATGGACATTTTGAGATCCTTATGTGTGAAGTTGTCCGTTCAAGTTCAAGAAGACTTGAAAGAGAACATAATTCAGTATTTTGCGCAGCTTTCTGGGCATGTGCCTCGAATGTATGCTGCTTGAATGTATATTTTGGCAAAGCTTAAAAACGTGCAAATAATAAACTTTCATGATGATGCAACATTGACCTGATCGGGACAGTGACAGTTCCGTCAACTCTTAGCCATTGGGACAGCGCTTATTGCCGAGCCCTGCATTTAGATCATGTGGTATATGTAAGCCTCTCTCTTTTGAGTGTGCGTGTGCTGGAGAAAGCGACAGAGGGTGCTCTCAGCAAAGTGTCAATGAAATCTGCGCTAAACTTATTTTTGGCCTCTAGTCTTAACTCCATCACAGGCGAGTGAAATTTACTAGCATTGGCTAATTAAAGACATTTTTCTCAGTCGCTTAGCATGAAATTTGTTCACATATGAGTGATTTACTCGCCTTGTAGAGAGGGTTGTTGAGTTGTGGCCTCATTATCTTGAACATTTGCTCTCTTTTTTTCCCCCATGTGTATTGAAGTTATTTTTTTCCTCGCATCTTCCTTTTGAAGGTTATGAAAAAGCCATCACGGTTCTTTATTGAGCAGTGGCTTTTGACCCACAACATCAGCCCTGAGCAATCCCTCTTTCCTTCTGACCCCCAGCATCAGGTAGTCCTGCCTGAGCATGGAGAGACATGCATGGACGTCTCATATCCTCCTTAAACACAAAGTTCCTCTAACCTACAGTATGATGGTTTGAATGCTTTATACGTAACTCTACACAACTTAAAAGGTCCTAATGAATTTGTTTCAAGTATTGCTGAGAACGGTGATATTCCTTGTCCTAACGCCATGACTTAAAGGCTGCATCTCTCTCAATGCAGAGGCAGATTTTGCGTACTGATGATCACGTGCCTTTACACATTCCCAGCATTCAGGAGCGAGCTGAGAGGTTAGCCTCTCAATTTAAAGACAAACCAGCAAAGCCAAAGGTGAACTCTCAGAACCGGGTGTCCTTGAAAACACAGCTTTTTTTATTTATTTTTTATTTTTTATTTTTACTTTTTTTATTGCTTTTATGAAATGGTGGCTGCAACAATATACAGTACTGTTCAAAAGTTTGGGGTCTGTGTAAATTGATTTAAACATTTTTTCTTGCTTATGCTCATCAAGACATTTTTAATGTTTGGAAAAGTACAGTAAAAACATTGATTCAATTTAAAACAACTTTCCTATTTTCTATTTTAAAATGTAATGTATTCTTGTGATGTCAAAGTCAAATTTTCAGCATCTATTATTCAGTGTCACACGACTCTTCCGAAATCATTCTAATATGTTAATTGGGGCTCAAGCGTTATTACTATGGCACTTTTTAATATATTTGTGGAAACCATGAGTTGTTGTTGTTTTTTCCAGAAATCTTTGATGAATAGAAAGTTCAATTTTAAATATTTTGCAGCTCTTTGTTTGATCACTTTAATGCACCCCTTCTGATTAAAAGAATTAATGTCTTAAACAATATTCTGACCCTAACATTTTGAACAGTAGTGTTAAAAATTGCAGCCATGTTTAATAACTACTTGCAATATTTCTATTAATAATAGTTGGAATATACAGTTCTTTCACCCAGTAATATAATTCATTAAGCTTACTGCATGCATTACTGCGTTTTGCATTGATATGAATGTGGCTCGTTTAGTCAGAATTCATTAGACAGAATTCATCAGTTTGTTTTATAATGAAAGTTAAGCTTCAGATGCTGTTGATTTTATATAGAAAATAACTCAGAACTCATTTGCCACCAGTGACTTCTATTGCAAGTGCTATAATTATAACAATGTTATTTTCTATTATGTCACAGATGCTGTTGATGGAGGTTAGCTTGTGTTTAAACTACTGTAGTCCTTTATAAGACTGTTAATTTGTAGTCTTTCTGTTGGTCTGTCATCTTGACTTGACTTTTCCCTCATCCCTCTCCATATTTATTTCTGTCTCTGCGTCTTTCAAAGTCTAAGAAAAAGCCATCACATTTCTTTGCCGAGCAGTGGTACAGACCCCGTGATGTGAGCTCTGATAGCCCTCTGCTTTCCCCCGGCTCTTTTCAGCAGGTAGCAATGATGCATCGAATGTCCGCTGTGCTCTGGAGTCATTTATGTGCATGGATGTGTTTCTGTAACACTCTGTCATAGTAGAGAGCTTGCCACTCTGTGAACCTTTTGCAGAAAGGCATCTCACTCCAATCATCACCTGTATATAATGTGTGCGTCAGTGTGTGAAACAGAGAATATTGAAATGCAACAAAAAATAGACAAGTTCTATATGTTGGTGTACATTTTAACCCTGCTAGATGTGACCTATATTCATCATGAGATGAGCTGCATGAAACCTATTTTTGGAAACTAATCTGGGCTGCGTTACCCAAAAGCATTGCGATCCCTAGATCATGGAGTCCAT
Organism: Pseudorasbora parva; assembly: GCF_024679245.1. Lineage (NCBI taxonomy): Eukaryota > Metazoa > Chordata > Actinopteri > Cypriniformes > Gobionidae > Pseudorasbora > Pseudorasbora parva. The sequence goes on from NC_090187.1 coordinate 28,677,297, forward strand.
TGCCACCTAGTCTCGCATAGCCAGACCTTCAGACTAAGAGCAGAATGTTTGGAATTTAAAGCACTTTTCAATGGCCAAGGCCACCCAGAGGCTGTCTGACTGACATATAAAGCAACAATCACGGATTGTTTTGCATCATGTTTATGGGTGTGAAAATGTAATGTTGATGCCCTTACAATAACAGACTGGTGTGTAGCAACTTTGGACGCATTTTAAAGAGTCCATGTCGCAAACTTTACATACTTCACTTGCTTCCAGCATTTAGTTGATCTTAGTCTTAGTCTCAGACATCATACCCACTGTTGGCTGAATGTCTGAGGCATAGACTGTAAAAAAAAAAAAACATGGACAGCGCGTCTACACTCCCCTCTAATGAAGGAAATGAAGCAGCCAGTGTCCAAATATGGGGGTGACACCTTGGGTCTTGAGTCTGCGCTGTAGCAACGTGGAGCCCAAGTCCACATTCCTGTCTAATCAACAACTTTTTGTGAATTGAACAATTATGGAAATGTAGGAAATAAAGTTAAAGCTCCAGTCTCCTTCCAAATGTCCAGAAAAAAATGTCTGTTAGTGCCTCAGTGACTACTTGGTTTATGACCTATACTGCATCCAGTCACCTGGGAAGCAAACAAGACTCTTTGGCTTCACTTTTAGGGACTCGTTTGGCACACTTGGTCTGATAAATATGGCACACTTATCTGGAAACACTTCAGGAGTTTTAAAGTCGTCATCTGATCTGGTTGAATTCTAAAGGATGTCCACGAGACCAGTGTGTTGCGTTCTTTAACAGTCTGCCTTGAATCAAACTGCAGTGATGCCAAACTCCCTCGTGGCAGAAGAAGTCTGTCGTGTTCACAACTGACATTGAGCATTTACCAGGATTAACTAAACAACTAAACGGTCTATTTTCAAAAGTATGTGAAGTTTGCATTGTTCCAGTTAACTTGCACAACATTCTTAAATTAATAATTTATAGATGCATGCTGGTCTGTTATTTCAGCAACATAATTTTACATTTTCACGGCCCTAAACATGACGCATAACAAAACGAACTGTGATTGGTTGCTTTATATGTCAGCCAAACGTCCTTTTGGGCGGTCTTTGACCAACTAAAGCTGCTATAAAGTCTTAACAAGATCAACTTTGTCGCATGTAGCCAGACATACAGACTGACAGCAGAAGGTCTGGTCATGCGCGACAAAGTTGATCTTGTTAAGTACTCATTGTCCCAGTTGTAAACACACTTGCTTCTTACATATGGGGGGTTGGAATCACATGATCTTTTTTTCCAGGCAGACTATTACAGACTATTTAAGACTAATCATTTGATTATACTCCAGGGTTTCTACTGATACAAAGCCATATGCTAATCGCTGAAGTAACCCTTTAACAGTTTTCCTTTGTACAACTTGAATGCCTCATTCTGAATTTCTTCGCTAAATTACACCTTGTGCCTTCTTTCATGTACATAAATAACCATGCAAGAACATTTGAAATTAACTTTTTAAATGCCCTTACTGTCAATTTGATTTAATTGAAGGCATTCTTGCTAACTAAAAGCATTTATTTCTTTCTGAAAGGAAATGTATGTTGTATTGTAAAAGGGTAATAGTAGTTTAAAGGTTTTTATGTCAATTAACACTTTTCCTTGTTATCATTTTCTCACAACTTGCCTGTCTCGTCCTGTTTTTGCACATTGAATTGCTTTTAGCTGAATTACACCTCGTGCCTTCTCTCATCTACACTTCTCTAACCACACAAGAACATTTGACTAACTTTTGTTTTTGTTTCTAATCCTTCACGTCTTAAAACACATAAAATTGCTTGAGAATCTCACTCAACTATTTATCAAAAACAAATTATTTTCCCTCTCAATTGTTTCTTTTGTTCTGTTCACTACGTGTAGCACTATGTAAAGAAGTACACAGGGGGTGTGAGCTCACTGGCTGAGCAAATAGCCAATCAGCTTCAGGCTAAAGACGACCCCAGGCCATTGCTTGAGAAAAGGGATTTGGTAAGAGTTATGGGTGTTGTAGTATTGGCGTACTTCACTGAGACTGTAGCACAGTTTACCCTGGTAACAATCCTGGCTTGTAGAACTGGGTATCACAACCTCTTGTGTTTAGGATGCATGTCATGATTCAGTGCACTAGTAACTGGATCGAGACACTGCATCTACAGTGACTTTAGAGGAATAACACCTAAAAGAACAAAGATGATTTAAGGTTTTTATTTGGCTTTTATTTTAGCATCTTTGGTACAAATGATTGACTCTGCCATACACCAAACTTGGATCTTGAGCTCCCCGAAGCACATAAAATCATGCAGTGCTTCGGTGCATGTCTGTCTCTCTTGGTAGACTTGTACGCTTGTAGGTCCCACTCCTTGCTTTCACTTTTTAAAAAAAAGACCTGAACTTGAATGTCTCATCTGTCTTTCTCTCTGCAGGGTTCCTTGCGAAAGGAGTTCCCTCAGAACATCGGTGGCAGTGACGTGTGTTTCTTCTGTCGGAAGCGCGTCTACGTGATGGAGCGTCTCAGCGCGGAAGGAAAGTTTTTCCATCGCAGCTGCTTCAAGTGCGACTACTGCGGCACCACCCTCCGCCTGTCCTCGTACGCCTTCGATGTTGAGGACGGTATGAAATAAAATACCGTTTTATTTAAAGCGAAATAAACGACTTATTGAAATGTGATTCATAGCTACTTATAAGTTACCTTCATTTTTTTTGTGCATATACCGTATATACACAAATAGAAGACGACCCAGAATATAAAACGATAATAAAAAACTGATAAAATGATTCATTAATAAAATAAAAATAAAAGTTAAAATAAATAAATAATTTTAACATCATTCATTAAATATTTGGATTAATTTGTCACAAAATAAAGTGCACTCTGTCAATGAGTTCAGAAATGAATGAATGAGTCACAAAAAATTAATAACCTAACAAAAATACAATTATTATGTAGGCCTATGTATGTATGTAATTGTGGTACTGTGAAGATGGATAGAAAATAACCATCTTCTTTTAATTAAACACATCTGACATTAAAGCCTTGAAACAAACCAAACTGTATACCACCCCCCCCACACACACACACACACACACATTTTTCAGCCTATTTTTAGGACACAAACCTCGTCTTATATTTGGGTATATATGGTATATTCTTTAAAGCTTTTTTGATGAACGTAAGCAGTCTCTTTAATTTCCTGTAATAAATGCTTGCTCATTGTTGGCTGTCATGAGATGTGCTTTGTGACCAACACAGTGGGATATTGTTGTTTTGAGATCGAGGGACCATTTCTCTGCATGATCAACGATTCTTTATTAACTATGAGCCGTTTCACTACGTCCCACATGGCGTAGTCACAGATAAGCACGTTAGGAGGAAATCAACCATGACAAACACAATGGCTGCATTTTGCTTCACTTCATTTGAGGTTTTCTCTGATTTATGTCCTTAAACAGACCCTAATGCTGTGAATTTGTGTCTTTTTGTTCTTGTAGGGAAGTTTTACTGTAAACCGCACTACTGCTACCGACTTTCTGGTCTGGCACAGAGAAAACGGCCTGCGCCTGCCATTGCTCCCTTAAACCCCAAGGTACTGATGTGTTTTAGTTTTTGTTTTGGGGAAAAATCAGTGTTTGTATCAGAGTTGACACAGTATCCCCAGCTGCTGTATTCTATTTTAACATTAGCTTTGATATAACTACAAAAACCTTTCATATGTTTTTATTGTGGTCATAGGAGCCCCAGGTGTTGGCGGTAACCCCCAACACAGTTGACGCCCCAGGCCAAGCCGTAACTTCTCAGGCCCCTGTGGAACGCCGCCCCTCAGGTACCCGCCTTTCTTCTTTAGGCCCCATCCTGTGCCTCTCTCGAGGAGTATGGGGCACCCTGCGCTCGTTGCGACGAGCGGTGTCTTGGACCCGCCACCAGGTGGCGCACAATCCCTTAGATTCTCCTTTCCTCCTTGCCTACTGCGTATATCTGCTCTCCTGCTTTAGTCTCAACCTCCTGCTCAATATTCTCTAGCATGACCCGCTTTCAGCCTCTGAGCTAATCTGGGCACTTCCCGCCAGCACATGCTGTGACTTAGTGATATTGTGCTTGTTTTGTGTATCCCTGATGATGTCACACATTATTAACACTTTGTAAACCGCTTGGATGTATAGTATTCTAAATGGGTGCAGCCTTATAACATTTCTTTTTTGGGGTATGAGTAAACCATTCAGGCTAAAAAGTGTATCAATTAATTGTGTTAACATGTACTGTTAATTAAATAACTTATTTAGAGCTGTGTGAAGCTGATGACTTAGACTAAGTGTCAAGTGATATTTATAACTTAAATGTGATAATTAACCTTTTTTGCCTGCATGTTATAAAAACGGTTTATTTATTCCCTGTTTTTGTTGCTCTCCTTTCTGTGTAGATCTGTGATTAGTGCCTTTAAGTTTGTGATTGTAATTTCTGATCTGTGCACCTTTTGTAATGTAGTGCTCGTATCAGTGCTTGTGATTGGTGGACTCTGTAAGCTTTACCTTTCCCCTGTCCTATCAGAGCAGCTTGTTGCTGAGCTAGTGCCTGCATCTGTGCCTGTGATTGGTCAACACTCCCATCAATCCTTGCATCTCTGTCCCAGTGATTGCTCATGTCCTTATTCTCCTCTGCATACTAACACAACTGCCCGTGGCATCCTTTATGTGTGTGAGAATGATTTACAATACAAACTTCCCAGTGAGTTTGTGTTACCTAGGATGAAATGTATATTTTATATATATATAGTTATATTAGAGTGTTTTAAGAGGTTTTAGTGACATCTTAATTAACATATTAATCAGAAATTTTAGAGGTTAAATCTCCAAGCATTTTCCTGTTATATTTCACCTCAAAAAGAAAATAGAAATAATGTTTTGCATAAGGAAAATTAAGCTTATTTTTTTAAAACTGTTTAAAACTTCCATCATAGTTGAGCTAATTATATTATTTTCATTGCAGTACTGCATATGATTGATCTGAAAAGATATAATTGATCTAAAACCAGATCATTTCTTTATGCAAAATACTCTTTTATGCTTTTAAATGTATTGAAGAACTATGGCCAAAATTTGAAAGCATGTTTTATTATTCCTTGAGCAGTTGAGTGAAAGGATCAGATTACACGGCACACTATTTTATTCATGGGCTCTGTCACTACATAATCTATATATTGAGGGATATTCATTATTCAGCTAGTTCTGATTGCATTGATCATAATTCAGTTTCAGTTTCGTCCTTGTAACCGTTTCCACCACAGTCATGATTTGTGTTTAATTGCATGCACAAAATGTTCTCACTGGCTTGATTTTGGGTTTTGGGATAGACTTATTTGTTTTAAACCAAAGTTAATTTATAGTAATATGTTTTTCTGAGATGCTTTATAGGAAGGGAAAAGGGCAAGGTAATCATAACTTGTATTTATTGTTTAAGGATGTATTCAAGGGTATTAAACTGACATGATATTTAAATCTAGAATATATGTTGAATAACGAAGACCAAATTTTGCTTGTGTAAATAAAAAATAAAGAGAACTTTGTCTGTGTTTGTTTTATTTGTCTGAGTGCAAATGTGGAAACATCGATATGTGGTAATTTGTTTGCTTCAAAACAACAATGGAGGGGGTGGGGGGATGGACAGTACTAATTATTAATATGGGAGATGACATGGAACTCAAATGGATTTATACATCTATGAATTGCCACTTAATGCTTTCAGCTCTAAAAAATCTAGAGTTTATGAGCATTTTTACAATTATTATGCAACTAATATTTTAATTACTACAATGGCACCTCTACACACCAGCCCTGAGCCTTTCCCTCTCTGTTACTTATTAACTGTTTACAGCAATGATGTTTTCTCATTTCTCCTCCTTTTCTGTTCATCACAGTGACAGAGGTGAACGGGGTTACAGAGCCCAGCGTGGCCAAACGTCTTAAAGGGACTCCCGAAAGGATCGAACTTGAGAACTACCGTCTCTCTATGATGAGAGAGGAGGAGCTGGAGGAGGTGCCCGAGGAGACACAGGCCGAGCACAACCTCAGCAGTGTGCTGGACAAAGCCACGGACATTGAGGAGGGATCCAGGTATCTCTCTCATCTTTACATCATGCGGGTTACTGTGTTTATTGCTGTGCAGTTGCTATCTCCACTAGTAATGAAAATAATTATCAGCCATTACATATTGCAAATTAAAACAGGGCTTGTTAATTTTTGTACTTTCTGTAGTACTTTACTACTATAAATCTGCTGTAATTAAAATGTGTGACCAAAGTGTTTGTATTTTTTTTAATTAAACTTTTCCATGTTATTTGCCTGTCTCACATGATAGATTTTATTTGGCTTTTAAATTTGGCAGATGGTAATGTTTTCAAGGAAAGTGTCTTAGAATAACAAGGACACTCTTCCTAAACTATAATTTGAGGAATTGTGTTGCCAGTTTTTATACCTTTGTTGAATTCTTAATGTTATGGCTGGGATCAGAACATTTTTAAATATGCAGGCAAGTGTCCTCAAGTCTTTTCACCTTATTCCTACGCCTCATGATGGTTTGCACAAATAATGGGTGTAAACGTCAGTGAAAATCTTGCTCTATGAATGCAATACTATGCTTAAAAAAAGAGAAACTGGGTTCAATGAAATTACATATTCTACTCATTTTCTACTCAAAGTGTAAATCTATCAATCAATCAATCAACTTTATTTATATAGCGCTTTTACAATCACGATTGTGTCAAAGCTGCTTTACAGTGTCAAACAGGATAATATTGCAACAAAATTAGAATTATAATTCTATAATTATAATTGCGGTTATTCTGGGTAAATTTGTGATAGCGATTTAAAATGTGATTTATTATTATTATTATAATTTTTTTTTTTTTTTTTTACAAATGAAAAATGTGTGTATATAACAGTTATATATTAATATGACTAATAATAATAATTATTATGATTTATTACTGCTAAAAATATTTTAAAAAATAAGAAATATTACCATTACAATAACATTTTCATAGTTATAAATTAAAAAATTAGAGTATGTCAGAATAAATAAAATACTATAATAATACTAATACTATTAATATGAAATATGAACCTTGTGCATCCACTGTGGGGGGAAAAACTCCTGTACATTGAAGAAAAACATGGATTGTTCTATAAATGTATTACTTTTTAAGTTTATTAAGTTTTAAAATTGGTTAGAGTTACAGTTGGTTACTGTAACCATGGTTACAGTTGTAACCTGAGACGTTGTAACATTGATTATAAGAAATGTTTCTTGAGTACCAAATCAGCATTAGAATAATTTCTGAAGGACTCTTTAGACTGGAGTAATGGATGCGGAAAATGTAGCTTTGCCAGAAATAAATTACATTTTAAAATATATTAAAATGGAAAACATTCATAATAGTACTCTTTTATTAGCCTGACAAGCCAGACCCACATCAAGATGTTTGGTCTGGAAACTCACCATTGACAGGGCTCAATCCGAGGGGCGGGATAAATGGTTGTCTTCAAACTCCCTCTGTACGCGATAGGATAGCGCTACAACCAACCAGAGCAATGAAGGTGAAACAGAGCTTGTTGATAGATAAAACATTCCGGTCGGCAAAACTCCGAACACAACTTCCCTTTTTAAGGATGACTTCAGTGCCGTTCTTTGTTCTTTTCTCAGAGAAAAGCTTAACTCCAAGTCTTCCAGAGTCGCGGTCAAAGCTGATTCGAAAGACCGCCGTTCGCCAGTTTCTGTGTTTACTAGAAGCACGCAAACGCAACTCGGCCGTCGTCATTATGGCCCCGCCCACCGACTCTATACACGATGTGATTGGCCCGGCAAGAGTTAGGGGAATACAGCTTAGAAGGGTATTGAGAGTTGCTAGACGATACTCGCGGGCAGATTAAATTTGCTGCCGCTAGGGTGCGTCTAGATTTCTATGCTGCTCTTTTATTGTATTTTTGAACAAATAAACCTGCCTTGGTGAGCATAAGAAACTTCTTTTAAAAGCTTTTTTTTTAGTGTTTATTTGCAAGTAAAAAGAGCAGCCAGGCATCATTCTTTGATTTTAACACGTCATCTATGCCTACAGCAGCTCAGAGTCTGATATGGAGGAAGAGGATGAAGAACCGGAAGCAGCTGGCCCATCCGATCTTGGCGGAGTTCCCTGGAAGGAGGCAGTAGAGCTCCACGCTAAACTAAAGGGAGAAAGCGACCCTGGTGCAGCTGAAGACGATGATGGCCTTCATGACGGTGATGGAGAGATGGATGAGGATGAAGAGGAGGAGGAAGATGAGGAAGATGAAGATGAAGAGGAGGAATCGAGTGATGGTAAGCATCGTGTTAGTGCTGTTGGCTTCAATGTGCTTGTGAAGGTGATCAAAGAGTCTCTACACAATGAGTAATGGCCGCAGGTGGATGTCCTGGACAGAAAGGCCCATTTGAAGGCGGTTCATTTGATTGTAGAAAGCAATCTTGAAGTAGCTTTTATTATTTTTTTCTGTTTAGAAGATAATTTTAAAGGACTAGAAAGACTGTAATGTGTTTGCTCTGCTCAGTCTCATTTCCTCTTTCCACTTCATATCATCTTTATGTATGTGGCGTCTACCTCCCCTGATTAGATATATGTTCACCAGGGTTGTCTACTGTCTCATATTCACAGAGAACTTCTGAAATTACATTTTTTTCTTTGAGTAAGACTTTTTCTGATGAAAAATGTAAGACAAAAGATTTCCCAAGAGATTGCTCCAGCCCTAGAGCTTCAGCCCCCTGATATATAATTTTTATACACTGATATATCTCATCAGTGAGACACTGAGTCATTATAATGTGCTCCTTTTATTCTACCTTTTCAACCTTCTGCATTTTCTTATGTTTATGGCATCTCTGGCAAATTAGCTAGTTTTCTTTTTCCAACTGTCTTGTATTTCTCCTTCATACAAATAACCTTTTGTAACTTTTTTTGAGACAAACTTTTGAAATGAGACAACCTTTTTAAACGGTGAAAGTACAGAATATTTGACGATGGACCTGCAAACACAGGAACATCTGTCAACCAATCAGAATCAAAGATTGTATAATGCCATGGTATACTATTTTTAGATTTAGTACATTTTGGTACTTCTATTATACTGTAATATTACATCAGTCCAAAATGTATTATTTATAAATGAATAAATCAACACAATTAATCAATAAAATAATAGGTTTAGATGCATATGGTACATAAATACACATACGCTAATAGTTATCTAGCCTGGCTCCGCCCTCCTACGCACTTTCTTTTAGTTTTCGTTTTCCTTCAGTATTCCGTTTGGGATTGCGGTATATTCTCTGGGTTTTCTCTCTGCTCCAATCAGCGAACAGAGGGAATGGCTGAGAACGATATTGTTTATGTTGTGCGCAAGTTTGAGATGACATACGTCATAACCAAACATTAGCGATGGGTTATGGCAGATCCAGAGTGGCTCTGGGCAGATTCAATAGTTTTAAACTTCAACAGAGTACAGGAAGCTAACGCTTGTCAATGGAGAGTGGCCAGACTCTCTGTACAAATTAAATGGACGAGAGTCTGGTAGAAACAGGCTAATAGTTATCACCATTTATGGACGTTTTGATAACTTGCTGTGAATCAGATATTAATTCAGTATCCATTCGGATTCCCTGGAGCATTCATTGAAATGATTCAACCCAATAACTTTTTGAATTATTTAATAAAAGAGCAAACTCATAAGAATAACTTGTTCATCAGTCAGAATATATGTTTTAATCTAATAACATTTTAATTCTGACATTTGGGTAACAATATGGATTCACTAGTTCGGTGGTACTAGAACTAATGCTGTTGTAGTCCTCAGTACTCCTGTATCTGAATGTTATTGGAGGTTCCTTATTCTGTGTTTCATCCTGTACTGTGAAAATATAATTTCCCCCATCTTTTACTTCTCTTTATCCTCTGCTCCGTCTTTCCATCATTGTGTGTCTGTGTGTATGTGTGTGTGCATGGGTAATTGTATGGGATGACAGCGGGAGAGTATTTGCCCTGGGAGAGGGAGCTTCAGTCAGGTCTTTGGCTGGAGAATCTCACAAATGAAGAGGACACGGGTATGTTTAAAGGTAGTGATGCCTGTGGATACGTTTGGCTTTAGCACATACTGCTACCTGGTAACTTCATCTGAAACTGAAGATCTATTGAGCTAACACAATTTGCTTGTTTCTCCTGCTTTTCTCTTCTTTTATTTAGCAGTTTAGCTTTTCTTATTTTTTTTCAGAGCTTTTACCATGAATCTAATTGTTAATTGCACTCGTTTTTCTGTAAAATGTTAATTTGGGTTGAAATGGCGTACATTCACACCTCCAAGGTGTTTTGAATGACAATTTATCATGGTGTTTTCACACTTGGAATGATTTAAAACTGTTGATGAACGGTTTGAAACTGAGCTTGGTAACAGGGAGAGAAGATGCCAGCTTCCTTGTTTTATAAAAGTTTTTACTGTTTTAGTTTTACCAAACCTCAAAGAGAGTGTTCACCCCAAAATTAAAAATGTATAATTTGCTTACCACCGTTAAAGGTGCACTATGTAGTATTTTTGCAGTAAAATATCCAAAAACCACCAGTCCAGTGTTATATATTTTATTTTAAACATTTAAATGTATATAATATGATTAATATAGCTGCGTTACCTCATACTCATGACCGGAAAAGCGTAAATGGAACCGGTGACCGTCATAATCATTCATTCATTATAAACGTCCCGCTGCTCGCGAGCTGTGTTTGCACTCCAGCAGTCTTTGCTCAACTCCTTCAACATTGGGTCCTGCTCTGCTTCATACTACAGTAATGTTTATAATCACATTCACGAACAGTCTTAGCACGATTCTTTTCCACCGGCTGTGAAGTGAAGACCACATCTCCCAAGATTCTATGCTCAAACTTGGCGTCATTAAGCTACTCATTTGTTTTAAATAGGAGCCCTCTAGTGGATGGATAAGTTACATAGTGCGGCTTTAAGTTTAAAAGCAGCATACATTTATTTTATGGAACATGAAAATATTTTGAAGAATGTGGGTAACTGAACAGACAAATATTTTGGTTACCATTGACTTCTACTGTATGGACAAAACACTTTAATTTCTCAAAATAAAGAATAAATTAAGTCATACAGGGATGAGTGACATGGGATGAGTAAATTATGATAACATTTTTGGGGAACTATCCCATTAACAGACACAGAACAGCATTTGCCTCTGCTGCCAATTTTTATGCAAAGAATGTACATAAGAGTGCATGAAATTTCAGCAACAAGGTTTCAGAAATGCAGTATAGGCCTACTATAATCTGCAGATGATGTAATCATTACTGGGCTGCAGACTAACATTTTAAAAGCAGTAGCACTGGTCACTGGTGCCAATAAATTCTACAGATTGTGGCACCAGCCCCTGATTTGGTAGGCTGAGGGGGGGGGGGTTAATTAAAAATAATTTATTCATAAAAGTATTAAATTATAATAATATTTAGAGGTTTAAAAATTGCCAAGCACTTGAAAATAATTTGAAAGTGCTTGTATTTCCCTCTTAAATGGTTGTATGAACCCTGAAATTAACAATGTAAAAGCATTTGACTATTTCTGCCACAATACCATGGTTACAGTTAGCGTTACTACGGTAAATCCATGATGAATGTTAGTGATTTGTGGACTGAAAAACCTATAATTGCTATAACAATGTCAGCACTGTGAAACAGTTATTATTAATGCATGTTTTCTAAAAAAAAATATTTGCATTCAAAACTTGCACTGCTCTGTCTAATATTGGTCTGACTTCGAGCTGTTGAACTAAATCAGGAATTGCAGTTTCATTTTGTTTACTATTAATGCTGTTCATATGCAACAGAAATGGCAGGTCTAATCAGTTGGGCAACGGGGTGGTCATACCAGTGGTACCTCTAACAAAATTTTGTCACATTGGCAAGGAAAAAGGTGACAAAATGTCTGGAGCCCTGCATTAGCAGTTAACTTCTGCTAATTTGGCCTTATTGTAGTCCACATAAGCCACAAACCAGACTGCGATTTCATGCTAACTAAAGAAACTGAACACTGTCCAATTTTACTTAAATTCACGCCAAAAGCTCAAGTGTGAAAGCACCCATGGAAGTTGATGGTGCTGTAAAAAATTGCTGTCTATTATGGAGGAGCCGTTGCATGCTTCATTTCTTAAGTATGTACTAACTTTGCACTTTACAGCCTATTCTAAACAATAATGTTCTCCTCTTTTTTTGTCTTCACTGTTTCTGTCTGGCCATTTATTGCTGCTGAATCTCACTCTCTGCTCACATTGCTGCCTATGGGGACTTTTTTGTGACCTGGACCTTTTTACTTTTAAAACAAATTGGATTTTCTGTCCCTGGCGTGCTAATGGACTCACCAATTAATCCCATGAAATGATCTTGTCACCTTAATGGCTACCCGTAATGCCACCATGCAGCTGGGAACCTGCACATCCAGCAAGCTATTTATCCAGTAGACCCTCTGGACAACCAGATGAACAAACACTGGACATCCAAACAGGCTGAAAGGGCGGTGGAGTGCCCCTCGCTGTCACCCTTAGGCTCTCAGCCCTCGCTGAACACTCAGCTCACACAGCCCACCTCTTCCACAGGTAACCCCATGTGGAGGAGTCATACCTGGGACATGTGGCTTTTGGGGGTGGTAGATTATCCTATTTACACCTGGTATTAACATTTTTTTGCTTGTGATTGGATTTTGGGAGTACATTTTTAATTTTAAATTTTTTTATTGGTATATTATGTAGGTGTGCATGTTCATTTCCTTGTACCTAAAAGTTCATCTTTAAAAACACTGATTGAGGCCTGGTTTTGGAGACAAGGTTTAGATTAAATCAGGATTAAGCCTTAGTTCAGTTAGGACATTTAGGTAGCTTTTATAAATATGCCTTAGTAAGAAAAAAACTATGGATGTGCATCTTGAGACAAAACAGTGACATTGACATATTTTAAGATATTATTCTTTCAGTTAAACAGCTCAAACATGCATTTTAGTCTGCAACCAGGCTTAAGCCTTGTCTGTTAAACCGGGGATGTATGTAATCTTTAGCTAATTTGAGAATGAATTTCCATTTTTCATTTTGTAAATTATAATGCTATGATGGCCTAATTTACTTTTTAAATAGTATTTTCTTTTTTTTTAGTTTAAATAGGTGTTTTTTTTTTTTGTTTTTTTTTTTTTTTTACATATTTTTAAATCTGTGATAACAAGAAAATTATTAGCATCAGCCATAAGTTTAATAGTGGTGACCTCTAGATGAATGTTACCATGTGTTGTGGGATTTGTGTGTGATTTGCATGCGTGATCACCTTTGATGTGAATTTCTCTGGCCAGTTGGACAACTTCTGTCCTCTTCCTTTCATACACTAGTCTTTTGCTTGCATTCTTTTATCTTGCTTTGATATGTTTTATGTATCACTCTTTGTTATTGTTGACATTACATTGACCTTTCTCAGGTTACATTATTTGTTGTTCTATATTTTTTTGTCCTTATGTCTCATTTTATCAACATTGTGGCTATTGGGGCACATGACCCTTTTTTCTGTTTTATTCATGAATGAATGCATTGTTTTATGTTGTTGTGACTATTCATTTCATGTACCTTTTCCCATTCCCATTTTCCATTGGTTTAATTGTAGCCCCCTCCCACAAATCCACGCGTCATGAGGCTGTCAGAGCCTGGTTGGACTCGATGTCTAAAGGTAGAGAAGAAAAACAAGTCCAGCAACTTATATTAGTCTTTCTAACACAAACATACATCAGTGCATGGATGGACTATTGAAAACTTAACACCACTGCAATCATTGTTGAACACTGATTGCATGTTGAGACATCACATGTAAATACAAGTCGACACTCCTGCATGCTGGAGTCGCGAGATAGCGTCTGGTGTGATTTTTATTTTTATCAGTTAGCTTGATCTAAACAAACTAACTAATGCATGCATCCAACTTGTTTCCTTAAACATTCTTCTGAAGTACAAATTATGAAACATCCTTTTAAAAAAAAGTGTACAGAATGTTAAAAGTATTCGTAGTCTCTATATTTATTGTCCCAGATGTCGGTAGTGAATCTGTGGAGGACACAAAGAGCTTGTTGCAAAGCACTTCATCTCCACAGTACAAGGCCATGGCGAGGTTAAAGCTAAAGAGAACTAAAAACATTTCTAGGTATTACATGGTTCAGAGAGCGGACAGGCAAAAAAAGAACTCCTCAAATATGACAACCTTGAGCATGTAGAACATAAATACTGAAAATGGTTGCATACGATTCTGAAGCTTGTATAAAAAATAAAAAACTTGGCTATGACTCAAAGTTTTGCTAGTAATAAGCAGAAGTTTTGTCTAAATATTAACATTTATGAATATAATTTGCTGACAAAAATGGTAGTTTGTGGAAGAGGGCGTCTCAGCTAAGTCTTCATATTTATTTATGTTTATGTTCAGTTTGGTGTCATTGCTTTTTATTCACAACTCTTTACTCACCCATATCCCAACCTTTCTCAACATCTGCTGGCTTTGATTCAAATACATTTAACTGTATTTTAACTTGCATACTTTGCATGTGTTTAATTACTAATACCATTTGTTTATTTCTACATTTTGTCATGTGCACTGATTGTGTTTAAGTTATTGTTCCCTAAAGACCATCATTTGTTAGCTACAAGATTGAGGCATTTTTTGTTGAGCAACTTTTGTGCTCTTAACTCTTTCTGTACAAGGAAGATCTTATAATATTAAGTATAGTTTAATACTTTTTACTTTTTTTTAAACTTTTGACTTTTGCCCAACATATTCATCATGTTATTCTTCTCCTGTGATCCCAGAGCCCTGTGAAGATGATGATGATGATGCAGAAGCAGGGAGTCCTGACTTTGAGCCGGGCACTGAAATAGATCAAGGTTTGTCAAATCCATGTGCCATTTTATTTTGTGAATTCATTAAGCCTTTGGAAAGGTTACAGTGTTACCTGTTTTACAGTTTAATTGGCAAGCCCTTGTGCCTTAAAGTAGTGAAACTGCAAAAAACGTCTTTTTAATTAAAGGGGGGGTATTGCATCCTTCATATCTCCAAAAAGTCTATAGTTGTATCATATTTATAAAAGACAAATACGCTGTACAGAGTCTTTCCGAATAAAAACGAGCGGCTGGAGGTGTATCGTGTGGGCAGTATCGTGCACTTACGCAGCGAAACCCAACAACACACAAACATTTGAAGCAGTTTTTCTCACCGCGTGCGGTTCCAATGCATTACCATGAACCTTTATCGTTGGGGCCACTCAATCTTTCAGCATCTGACGATCTACAATGTTGAAATGTTCATGACATTAATGATTGTGTGAAGTCCTGTGACCTGTGCAGTGCAGCTGAAAACTTCCCTAAAGCCGAGCAAAGCACATTGATGGACGTGCTTTTGCTCTCGCTCTGGTCGACGTGTGCATGCTCGCCCTTCCGGGAGAAGTGCTCGTGTGTAGAAATTCTGCCCTTGTTATAACATAGTTTCTTTTCTGAGAATGGGCCTTTCTGGAAGGAGTATTTTTGCCACAGAAATACTCCATCAAACGTCCAACTTATTTTTTTGAAACTGACCATGTTTAGCATGGGAATTCAAGTCTTTAACAGTGTAAAAAGGTTAGCAGACTTGACATTTTAAAGTTGTCTCCTACTGCCAAACATGAGAAGTTACTTTGACTTTACTTTGTCTCTTATCTTTTTTCTAATTTGTTATTATGTAATTATTTAAAAAAGGGGAAAGTATGATGGAATCAGGGCTACTTAATGTATTTGCAATAATACATTGTCAACAGAAACACATACAGAATTTGATTCCTTTTGAAAAATGCTTGCTTTTTAAAATGTATTTCCTTATATTGAATGGGGCGGCAGTGGCTCAGTGGTTCATGTAGATTGTCTACAAACCAGAAGGTTGGTGGTTCAATCCCCGGTTCCACCTGACCAAGTGTCGAGGTGTCCATGAGCAAGACACCTAACCCCAGCTGCTCCCGATGAGCTGGATGGCGCCTTACATGGCTGACATCGCCGTCGGTGTATGAATGGGTGAATGTGAGGCAAAAACGTAAAGCGCCTTGGATGGCCATAGGGTCTTTTAAAAGCGCTATATAAATGCAGTCCATTTACCATATTTTGAACAGGCTTTCACACTATTTTAATTTCTAATATCACAGAGGACATTCCCTCAGATGCAGAGGCTGAGGCTCGTTCACATTGCATAGATGAAATGGTGATGCTTCCAGTGGATAATGGCAAACCAGAGAGCCAGGGACATGTTTTCAACACTGGTAATCATAACCTAATCATAATCATATAATTCCATGCCTTTTCCATTTTTGTTTGACACCAATAATTGCAAATGTTCATGTCCTTGCATAACTTGAATCTCTGAACACATTTCATCAATGTCTTGCTTCATAATTATTCACACTTTGATGATTAAAATCTCAACACAGGGGGATTTTCAATGACCATCAATATTTGAGCCAATTTTATTTTTCCTTGCAGAGAAAACATCTGCAAATCCAAGGGAACTGATTGTGGACGTTGTGCTGTCTCCAATCCAAAAACCTGCTTTACCCATTGAGGAGGTAAGTTGGGAGATCTAAATGTCTTGGGCTTACTTGTTTGTTCTGTATTTAAAGTGGCAACAAAACACACTGCATACTATAATATTCTGCCATTCTGTTTCTCTTTATACAGGTGAAAGAAGCTTCTCCTGTAATACTAGTTAAATCTCCAGAGTCACGTTTCTTCCCTGAGCCCTATCTACCTGATAATGCCAAACTGAACATTCCCCCACCTCAGAGTCCTGATGCTAAAATGCTCAATTCTCCTGTTGCTCAAATTGTTGCTCTATCGCCCATCTGCTCCCAACCTGTTCCACAACCAGAGACCCCATCTCCTAAATCACCTGTCCTGCCCCAGCCTTGTGCTTGTTCTCCAACAGGTAATCCTTTGTCTCCAATATGTACCCAATCACAGCCCTGCCATGAGCCACCCTCACCCCTCTCCACAAGTTCCCCTGTCAGAACTCAGCCAGTCCCAGCAGTCACTTCCACTCCTTTGGCTAAACTTGCTTCTGAGAACCGAACCTATGAATCCTTGAATGATCCAGTGCCTGAGGAAACCCCCGTCAAGAAAACAGACCTCATTGAGGAATTCTGGTTGAAGAGTGCAGAAATCAGAAAAAGTTTAGGACTCTCTCCTCTGGAACGAAGCAAAACAATAGTGGATAAGAGTATTGTGAAATCTCCAACGCCTGAATCATCATCTCCAAGGTCTTACACCCCAGAGGACTTGTCTGAAGAGCAGAAGCCTGCTTTCATGGGCCGCTCTATCATACGCAGGATCAACATTACCTTGGAGGGTCAGGTTATATCTCCGGTGGAACCAAAGAGTAATGGTTCTGAGAAGAAGGACTTGAGCAGCAGTTCAGGGTTGGGTCTTAATGGAAGCGTGACTACCAGTCAGACAGCAACTAGTGATAGCTACAACAACTCTGATTCTACCATGCTCACACCTCCTTCCAGTCCCCCACCACCTCCACCTAATGAGGAGCCAGCTGCTCTCCAAAACAGAAGGCCTCAGGCTTCCTGGGACAACTTCCTTGAAGGCACAGAGGAACCTAAATCTGAGACTATGCCTCCTAAACCTAAGTCTCCAGTTAGTCCCCCTCAACCAAAACCAGTTAAAGCTCCAGTGCCGACCGTTAGAACTAACCCTCCTGTTGTGATGAGGATAAAGGAACCGAACAAACCACGGCGCGAAGAAGTAAGGAAATCTTTTGTGGAGTGTGTAGATGAGATACCATTTGCTGACGATGTTGAAGACACGTATGATGACCGCACACCAGACACAAGTGGTCTGGAGAAGTTTTACACCCCACCAACCAGCAAGGTCAACCGGGACAAGCCTCCTTTACACCTGGCACTAGCAATGGAAAATGGCAAGCCCAACATTACTGGCGGAGTTTCCCGGACAGCCAAGAGTCACCAACGTTTTTCTCCTGAAGCCAAGGAGATTGCAGAAGAGAGAATGAGGGCACGGGAAAAGTCTGTGAAAAGCCAAGCTCTGAAAGATGCCATGGCCAAGCAGCTTAATAAGATGAAAGAATCAGAGGCTGCCAAGGGTGCTGTGGCAAAAGTAGCCTGGAATGTTCCAGAGACGACAGGGAAAAACAAAAAGCAATTAAATGCCCCCAAAGACTCTGCAGTGAAGGCTTTGGAGTCCAGAAAGCAGACAGACACACCTGACCGTTTCTTAAATACACCATCCAGTAAGACTTTGGACAGTTCTGTCACATCTTCAGAGAGCTCCACAGGAGGCAAAAGCAAGAAACGTAGCTCACTGTTTTCCCCACGGAAGAACAAAAAGGAAAAGAAAGCCAAAAACGAAAGACTATCTGGCACAGAAGAAACACCACCCAAGCACAAGTCCTTGTGGAAGGCAGTGTTCTCTGGCTACAAGAAGGACAAAAAGAAGAAAGACAACAAGTCATGCCCAAGCACACCCTCAAGCTCTACAACGGTAGACTCAGGGAAGAAGAAAGAATCACCTCTGGACAGGTCTTCAGGTCAGCTGGATTTTTTTTCCATATAGTTTTTTCATCCTTAGCTCTATTCTACAATGTGAAACCTACATAGGCAGCTTCTTTCTAACTGTCATTGAAGCTCATAAGGGATCGGTTTTGAACAATCAACATAATAGATTTACCTTGGAAGTGATTTCAATAAAGTTCACTGTTAGCATGTTGCTAAGATAACATGATATTGTTGTGGTACCTGTAATACGCATGAAAGTATGTCGCACAAAATATGTTGAACTATTATCAATACGTTTTGGTGTTGATTTGAATTACATTTTCTTTATAATCAACATATTGACTTCTCTACCAATTTGGACAGTGCTTTCTTGATTTGCCTTCTCCACAAAAGATATATGTGATGCTACCTTAGAATCTGGTCAGAAGGACATGTAAAGTCTTAATCGGATTTGAAAACTGAAACTTTAAAGCTTTGTGCTTTTTCAATGACATATAAATGGTGTATTGACATATGATGCACTGAACGAGCTAATGCTGTTGATGTCGTATCTGATCTTCTGTGAAGTTGTGCAGGCAATGTTGTCCCACAAGAGTTTGCTTCTTACACTCATCTGCACATGCCTTGTTTTGGGCACCGGAATGGACATTTTAACTGCTTGATTAATATAAGCATCATGGCTTAACTTTGTGTGCTCATCGTCTCCTAATTAGCACCCAAAATAGATAAATATTAAGTGTGCCAAAAGCGGGAAGCTATGTATATTTGAGCGTTGTGCGCATGTCATAAGATTAAATCCGAAGATTAAAATTTGAAGCTTGTGAAATAAATGCGCGCATTCAAACGGCTCACTTCAGATCCTCATGGGTTATGTTAAAATCTCGAAGAATTTTGCTAGGTTTAGCTTAACTTGCTCGTTTTCTCAGTCTCTTTCAACTGGTGATTTTCTAATGCAAAGTTCTTTTTAATTTACTGATGTAGATTTACATCTGAGGAGAAATCTCAGCTTTTCTGAGGACTCTGATCTGTCCTGTGACGATGTTCTGGAAAGATCCTCTCAGAAGTCCAAGGGTGATGTAAGTCTATAATATTTAAAGAGCTTCTTTTTTCCCCTCATTTTAGTCAAATGTTTTCTTTCTGAAGCTTCTCGAATTTTAATTCAAACTTTTACTGTTCTCAGCGCCATGTGGACCTGTTTGACTTGGTGTCAGATTTGACAAAAGAGACGATTAAAGATGAACAATCCAAAGATAAGGACAGGGCTATGGAAAAAGGAAGAGTTACAGGAAAGGGCAAGGAAAGGTCAAAAGAGAGGGAAAATGAAAGAAGAGTCAAAGAAAAGAGGGTGAAAATGAAGGATATGGAACAGGAGAAAGGAAAAGAGGAAGAGGTATTTCAGTGATGATGAATTGCACAACAGCTCGAAGCTGCTGGGTTTCAGACATAACACAAATGCAACACTATGCCAGAAAAAAACAAAACACTAAATATATATATATTTAAAACGTATAAAAAATGATAATATTTTTCAGCATTGTGTTTCTTTCGAAACCTGTAAGAAATCAAGCTGCCTTGTGCATTTGTTTGAGGGTGAATAGAGATAGGCTGGTGCTAGATGCTTAGAAGATCAAAAAGTCGGTGTTCTCCAGAATTCATAGGATGACAAAGGCACTTCTAGAGTGCAGTGTTATAATAGGCACATTTAGAGTGCAGTGTTCATCTGTCTAGTTGTGGACATGTTGGTTTTTTTTTGTCCAAATTATTATTATTCTACATTATTTTCATTAGCGCTGCATGTCCACCAAAGTGTTTTTAGCCAGCTGAAAACGCTAGGCACTCTGCTGAAAACACTTTTTTTCAGTTGAGACTCTTTGTTTGTTTATGATAGGGAATATCCGCGGAAGTGTTACTAGTATCTGATTTCACAGAAAGTTTGTTTCTGTATTGATTCTATATAAAAATGCCAATACAATGTAAAGTATTTGCTCTGGCTCTTGTTTTAAATTATTTTGTTCCTTTTATTATGCTCGTTGTTTTCATCTGTTGACGTTTTACAAGCAAAATTTGGTGGTTGGTCTGTTATATTTGTCCCGCCCCTCCTCCACTGTGATTGGACGTCTAGGTAAAAAGTGACAGTGATCGGCCAGTAAAAAATGCAGAATCCATAGCGTTTGAGAGTGAAATTCTCACTCAGCGGAGTATGGGGTCTCTGTGGAAAAATGTGGAAGTTTCTTAATTTGCTGGTGTTGTCAAACTGATGGGTGCTTATAAATCATGCAATGAAAATGATCCCCTTCTTCCGACCCCACCCCTAAACCATACCCACACTGTGACATTGGCAAATCAGGTAACGCAGTGGAAAATGGCCCTCTGTTTATTGGCTCTCCCACTGATCTAGTAAATCCTTTTACTATCCTGCAGAGACCTATACTTGACTCAGCGCCTTGTTAAGCGGCTAAAAACGCGGTGTTCCCTTTGAAAATAATTGACTACGCCAGCCAGCTGCGTAAAAAAATGCTTTGGTGGACACACAGCCTTAGTGTTATTTTTGGTTTAGTAGCTGATGTACTCTTATCCACTAGCAACTCTTTTAGAGTAATCTTGTAGTCCAAAAGGTCCAAAATTAACGTTTTGCAATACCTGCTGCCAATGTAAAACTTTTCGTCTATAGGTATTTTTTACCATTTCTTACTAGTTTAGTTGGTTAATATGATGAATATTTTACATATGGTCTGTGTTGCCACATGAGGTTGTGGAGAAAGAAAAATTTTGGTTGGCAAATGTTATTTTTGGACCCTTAGAATAATTGTGTTGCACAAAACAATCACATTAATTTGTACTTGTGCACTCATCCCAGTGTCCCTAAATGTTTAGTTTTGTGTGTATTTTTTATTTTATTTATTTTTTAATGATGATTTGATTTAATTGTACATTAACCCATCTAATTGCATAATTTTTGTTTTGTTTGTTTTCCTTTTTTCCAATTTATTTTTCTAAGTCTGTTTATGTACCTCATGCATTGGCGTTCAAGAGATCGTATGCCACAAAGGTAGTGTGTTCATTCATTCCCATTGGTCTACCTGTTTTACGCATGTCGTATCACACCGCCATGCCTAACCCCTGTCTGTTATTGTTGGTCCAAAGATTGCTTTATTTTATTACTAACAGTTTTCTGCAGCATGGTGAAGGCTAAAGCACCCCCTCTTTGCTGGAGGATTTAACTGCATCACATGACATTCTCAAAAGGCTTTCTGGCTGTTTACATGCATACTGTTTTCTATACTGTGTACCTCACTGGTTCACATGCAACTTGTTTTTCTCATTTCATAGCTTTTACTAGACTTTCGTGAAGCAGCTCCAGAGTCACTGTTTTTTTATGTCTCTGTCTATCATACACTTTGTTATTGGCTCTGTGTAATTGTGATGAAATGCACAGACAGCAAGAGCTTATGACATTAGTCACGGTACTGTATGGTTATCTATCTATCTATCTATCTATCTATCTATCTATCTATCTATCTATCTATCTATCTATCTATCTATCTATCTATCTATCTATCTATCTATCTATCTATCTATCTATCTATCTATCTATCTATCTATCTATCTATCTATCTATCTATCTATCTAATCATTTTATTGTTTATCATTTTATCTATTTTTTTATAGAATTTGTCAACTCCATTTTATAATGTTAGTACTGTTGTTAGTCTTTTCTACCCATAATTTGTGTTGTTTCTAAGTATATTATTTACTTAATTTTAGAATTGTAACAATATATCATGTTACAATATATCGCAAAGCAAAAATGCAACTATGTACAAGTTTACAGAATTTTAGTGTCAGTACTACATTAAACTTCTATATATAAGGCTGAATATAATGTATAATAATTCAGGGGGGGAATATTTGTGGGTCCTGATAATGCCAAAAATCTTGTTACCAGTAAAAAGTTTATATTCTGGTGTCAACATTGTGCTATGCATTACATTGACAGCACCAAGTCCAAATCTATTAATTTCCACCCCCAATGTAATACCAAATATAGCATTTTAAATCAGCAGTACTTTTTTGTTAACCTTTTACTAATATATCTTCAGGTATTACAATAATATCATATTGTGGGTTCAATATCCTTAATTAACTGGATTTACTAAAAATATGCATTATATTATTTCTTTAAGCCATTTATTAATTTATTTGCAAGAACAAAATTCTATATTGTGACATACAGTATTTTGAGGTATATACATTACCATTAATGGGATAAAAAGTGATTTTTACTGTGATATAAACGTTTGATAATACTGCCAAAATTGCATATAGAGGTGCTTTGGAATTGTACGTCAGAAGTATTTCAGTCTGTTGTAGTAGTGAACTAGATTTGACATTTGGCTCTGTTTTAGTCTGCTGTAGTAATTTATTACACACACCCCTGGGGTAGACGTCCATGAGATGCCAGACAAGGATCTGCCTTCAACTGCCCTGAATACCGGTTACAGGAGTGCTTGTTCTGACTTTTAATTTCCTATTGCAGAAGACATACACGGAGGAGGAACTCAATGCCAAGCTGACAAGAAGAGTACAAAAAGCTGCACGGAGGCAAGCCAAGCAAGAGGAGCTCAAGAGACTCCACAGAGCCCAGGTGAAAGCATACTAATGACTTTTTTGCATGAGTTTGTCAGAAAGTTGATTTTCAGCCATTATCATGCAGAATAATAGTGTGAACTCAACAAAGAAGCTGCTTTTGGGTTCCTCAGATGATTCAGAGGCAACTGGAGCAGGTGGAAGAGAAACAGAGGCAGTTAGAGGAGAGAGGTGTCGCTGTGGAAAAGGCGCTGCGAGGGGAAGCAGGTATTTCTCTCTTTGTCTCGCTTTTTTGATCCAAATGATTCAGATGCGCTGCTGAAGGGTTAAAGTCTCGGAGCAGATCTTCATAACTCATGCTTTTCTTTGTAGTTATTCTTTGACCTTTAGGTCAGAGCGCTGCTTGCTGTTGTTTCTAGCTTCAAGCTTCAAACTACAAGTGCAGACTTAAAAGTAAAATTATGTTCATGCATCCTTTGCCTTATGATTAAAAGCCAATTCATTAACTTGGTTTAGCATTCTGATGCATAATAATATGTGATACGCTTTTTATTTATTTATAGAAACTTGCTAGAAGCTTGTATCTCATTACTACATTTATTTCACTCTGTCAGTGAAATCAAGATATAGCATCACATTCAGGATTCCCATGGTTATGGAAAACCTGGAAATATCAGGAATATTACAGTTGTGATTTCCAGGTTTGAAATAGACTATGCTAATTCATAAAACCTTGAAAGTCATGAAAAAGTCATAGATATTTTAGTAGTGAATATAATTTTTCCCTAGTTATGCTCAGCTCTAAATTATTTATTTGCCAAGATTGCTTTTTAACTCTCCAGCTGCAAGCATTTTTTGTCGTCTTTTTAAAAGTAATACAATTTTAATCTATTAATTCAAAGGATTTGTTCTTGACATAGAAATGGAAATCTGCCCCAGCTATCCCTATAAAAACCTTATTCACTTAAAAAGTCTTAAATTACATTAACAGGAACATGTCAAATAGAGATATTGCAGAATGAATGTTTTGTCAGTCCCATGCCCATTATTTTATGTGTTTTCTGCATTGAGTTGCACATGACAAGGGGCTATCAAAACCTATCCATCCATGCTACAGTAACACCTAAATTAATTGCTATTTTTTCATTGGTTAATTGAAAGATAATTGTTTCCTTTAGGAAAATGTGGACAAATAGTGTTAATAAATTCAAGTAGCTGTAACACATTAAATCGAATGAAATGTTTGATTTCACAGTAGGGTATTTATTGACACACAATTTATAATTTTGCAATTATTGTTTCCTCTCTCTGCCCCTCCCTGCCCCTCTCCCCCAATCCCATCTTTTATATGTAGTGTTTCTTAATCTCTTTTTATCCTTTACTCTCTCTAAGGGTTGTATAAGGGTTCTAGTGTTAGTCCAAAACAGCGTAAGAGACGTTCAGGTATCCGTGGTGATAACTAGTAGGTGTTGTAGTCGTCCCAGCATATCGTGCCATCCTCATGCCGAGCACTGTCTCTCCTGGTCTCTCCTCATGTGTCTCAACTGCATGCCCCTTCAGCCCGATCACGCCAAACATAGATTTGTGTACCGCCTCACTGGATGTGGTCCACTGTAAATGTATGACAGGGGATGTAACATTATTATAGTCTCTTTCTTCCATTTTGAATCTATATCGTTCCATTTTGCCACTCTTAACACCTTTTCTTGCAAGTTGTCTGCTAAACGCTTTATATTCATGTTTTGTTGATTAGTGTAACTTGTGTTCACAAGCCGTGCAAATTATCGGTAGTATAAAGGGTTTAAATGTTTGAGAAACGTTTTTCTTTCATCTACATATGACTTGGTTACACTTTTTTTCGATGGTCCACTGTATACATTCTACAAACTATAAAGTAACTTTGTAACAACATGCCAACTAACTCTCATTAGACTAGTAGGCTGTTGGTAGACCATTAGCTTAGGGTTAGGTGTTGGGTTCGGGTTAGTAATAAGTTGACATATAGTTGCAGAAAATCGCTATTTTAACCAAAGAGCCGGGACGTCTGAGCATAGCGTCGGAGGGAGTCGCCTGTCAATTGCGTCATATCTGCGTTACCGTCAGTTTCCGGCTTTATTTGGCAGAAACGCTTTAATCTGAGCAGTGTGCAAGATGTCTCACAGCAGCGAGCGAATGCACAGAGTAATGGTATGACATAATTTTAAACACACTTTAATGTATCTAATATGATAAACAAAGCAGCGTTAACTAATACTCATGACCGGAAAAGGCACCGGAAACTGTGTCCTGTCCCGTCATAATAAAAGTCCATTGCTCGCTCCAATCGCTCCAGCGGCCTTGCTCAGCTCCCACAACACTGGATCCTGCTCTGCTTCCTACTACAGTAACGTTAATAATCACATTCATGAACATGAGTCCTATCCCGATTATTTTCCACCGGCTGTGAGGTGAAGACCACGTCTCAAGATTCTGCGCTCAAACTTGGCGTCATCAAACTACGTCTTGGTTTTGAATAGGCGCCCTCTAGCGGATGGGAAATTGACATAGTGTATATTTAAGTGGACCATTGAAATTTAGTGTTAGCGATGACTCTGAAAGGAATTTAAAAACAACAGGTTTTAGGTGTAAAAACATACTCTCACTCCAGAGTCCGTGCTGCCCTTGTGGCGGAACGCAGCAGTGCATCAAATCTATGTGCCCATCCTACCATTACAGGACATGCAATATAAATGCAATTAACTACATTTGTTTACATGCCAAGTAACAAGTTGTGATTAAATGTATATTCGGCATACCTTACTGCGTGAGCGTCTGTGTTTGTGTGCAACATATGCATGACTTGAAGCTACTGGCTGTGCCTGTGTGTGCAGTAACATGTTTCTAATATATCCTTATTGTAGACTATTGGGGAGAGTCTAATTACAGTGAGATCCTGGATTTGCATCTGGGCGGTATGTATTTCAAATCTGTTGCTTGAAATGGACTAACAACTGACGCCTTCTCTTTTCCCCCTGTACTTACTGAAGCCTGCCTTCCCTTATTTACCCCCTTCTGCCTAAATTCTAAATTATTGATATTTTATGAAATGTTTATGCTTGTTTATGTAGTATTTTGTATTTTATTTCCTGTTTGTTTTGTTTTTATTTTAATATATCATTATATTTTTTAAAACATTTAATTACATTTTAATACATTTAACACTTTTCATTTTTATAAACTTTAAAAAAAAAATATTAATAAATTGTATAAATATAAAAAATATATAGTAATAGAATACATTTGGGTATTATTAATATTGGAACTAAACAAAATCTCTAATTTCTTTAAGGAAAAGCCAAATTGCTTGCTTGCAAATGGCCCTGCCATTAAATTTGCTCTTAAATCCTAGTTTGCAAACTAAAACGGTTCCACTAATATGTAGCAGAACAAATCCAAAATGCTTAAGCAAACAGATGTAGCTAGCTTGAAATCCTGATTAAGCCCCTCCCCTCTAGCCTTTTGTAGAGCCAGTGCCTGTCTGCTTTACTCGCCAGCATTTTAGCTTTCATATTTTCCTCCCATACCTGCTCAGTTGCATAAGGGGCCCCAGGCTCCGGACCCCGAGTGATCCCAGTGTTTTGTACCCCATTGCGATCGATTCCATCATGTGTGGTATGCCTTCACTGTATTCGCAAACCTTACATCTCATACTGTAGTTCTATTGAGTGCTTGTTTGAATGAGTGTATTGTGTTGCGTTTCATTGATCATACTGTGAAGTTACAGGCAAGCCATGCCGAAATCACACACGCAGGCAGGAGATAGCGTGGTAATGGTGAATAAATTACCCATTGTTTTCAAAGGACATTGAGGCATTGTTTAACCAACTAAGGAATCTTTTTCAATGCAACAAGATGTTTGCCAAAAAGTACTTGAAAGGTAACAAGGGTTATTTTAGGTGTTAGGTTATGGATCTTTACATATGCTATAAGAGTGTTTAGCAACAGTCATTTAATTAGGAAACTAAGGTAAGTACAACATATCCACATTTTGTAAATGTTCTGGTAAACTGGCTGAAGGAAAAAGCATTTGAAATCCAAACATTAGTTAAACTTGGTAAAGTTCATTAGGTTTCTGTTTTTGCGTTGTAATGCTGCAACCCCTTAATTGCTGCTTGTGTCCACTTTTCATTTTGTTTTATTAACAGCTGCATAGATTAAGTGGCTAACATTTGAGCTGTGCACTTGGATTGATTGTTCTGTAAAGGCAAGTTTTTCTCATCAGAATCTAGTTGGTGGCAGACCTGCAAAACAGTTGGTGGATTTCTTGTAATCCTAGCTCAAATGACTGCGTTCTGAGGTCTTGGCTGAAAAGCTTGGTTGTCATATCCAAAACAACACAGTTGTCCCCGTTTTTGTAACCAATTAAAAAACTTCAGAAAGCTGTTTTGGATTTTCTGTGTAACTTTGCATCAGTGTGCTTTTGTTTATGGCCTGGTTCCCGTGGGTCGTTCCCATGCATGTCTACATAAAAATGTGAGCTTGTTGCTTTTCATGGATAATTAGTTCCTCAATTCTTCCCATAACGGCAAAGGACGAGCCAGTGATATGAGATGAGGTTTAAGAGGAGTGCTCGTTGCATGTTAGATTGAAACGCATTCTTTCAATTAAAAACCCTGTTTAATGTCTATTTACACATTACTACAGTGTAGACGAGGTCGGAATAAGAGAGGAATGTAGAAAAGGCTCTAAGAAGAAAAAAAACTGCTCAGCCTTTACATAAGACAAGGTTGTGTTAGTAGTGCTGACTATTTTGAACCGCTTCAGAATGCAGAAAAGGTCACAGTCTGGCTTTCAAGGATTGCACCCAACAAACTCCTCTGTGATAGTCCCTTGTTGTGAACTACCCGACATCTGTCATCCAGTTGTTTCAACATTTTAAAAACCATTCTGTCACCCCAGCATGGCAGAGCACAACGAATTGTACAAGTATCTGTCTTTTAATTTGCTACCATGCATTATTGGCAAAATCCATCTTCTCGAATTCTATTTTTGTCTGATCTTTTCTTCCTCTTGTGGCTGGATTGACACCTGCTGTACAGATTGCTGATTTTCACATCATACGTAGTGTGAGGATTGAGAAATATATTCTGCACCCAGACTGAATGGGAACATCCCCTGACATTATAAAATAAGTCAACTTTTGGTCTTCCTGTATAGATCCCACTTTCAGGAGACCAACAGCTGAACTACTGTACCCCTTTGATGTAGCTTGTGCAGACATTAGGTTTGCTCTTAAGTTGTCACTTATCTGCCCTCAGTAGTGCACAAAAGGAAAGTTCAAAGAGAAGCGTGATATTTCACCTCTCTTCCTTAGTTCATTCATGTTTTCGCTCTGTCCTGTGCCATTTCCTCCCACTATGTCACATCACACTGCTGCTTTTAGTTTATCCCCAGAGTTCTTTCTCTTTTTGATTTCGCTCCTCACTTTTTTTTCCACTTTCACATCTCTCTTTCTCTCCTCTTTCTCGATTTCACTCTTCTGGCAACCTCCACCACACTCTCTCTCTCTCTCTCTCTCTCTCTCTCTCTCTCTCTCTCTCTCTCTCTCTCTCTCTCTCTCTCTCTCTCTCTCTCTCTCTCTCTCTCTGTCTCTCTTTCTTTCTCTCTCTCTCTCTCTCTCTCATTCCTTTCCTGTGTTGTGGAAGTTGAGCCCTATGTCGGGACCCCTCGCCGAAGAGCCCTGTACCTCTGCCCCTGCTGTGCCCCTAAAGGTAACGTAAACCCCGCCATGTTTGCCACCGGCCAGTTGTGTTTTCATAACAACACGGCCAGCGGCGTTACTTTGACAACCCTCTGGACCTGTGGAGTATTGCTTTTGCCCTCCAACTACAAAGTCTACTTCTCTCCTCTGCCCATGTGTGTCCAGGCTTAGTGGATTTCCCCCTGCAGATTGGGTCAATGCTTCTGATGTACAAATTTGTAACAGTAGTAGGGCTGGACGATATTTTTCAGACCAAATAGCCATAGTTGCCAAGTAGATTTAGAATATTTTAAGCAAGAAGTAAAATTTTAATTTATATGCACCAACATAATTCTTTGTAATAAACAGAGGCTAGTTGCACCAGCTGTGGCTAGTTTTGTTGTAAATGGGCACTAAGTTACAACTTGCGCACAACTTAAAGTACATGAAATATTAAAAATCTTTGAACATTTTTTTTTTTGTTGAAATCCGATGGCTCAGAAAGGCCTCCATTGGCCACAATGTCATTTCCTCGCTTAAGACCCATAAAAGGCACTAAAGACATCGTTCTCGTTTTATGAAGCAACAAGAATAGTTTTTGTGCGCCAAAAAAATCTTAATAACGACTTATACAGGAATGGCTGATTTAAAAACACTTCATCCTAGGAATACGCGTGTCAAACCACCAAACTGCTGAAATCACGTGACTTTGGTGATCCGAACCGCTGATTCGATACACTGATTCATTAAGCCCCGAGGGTTTACGAAGCTTTGTTTTGAAATCAGCCCACTGAAATCACTGTAGTGAACTGGGCTTTGTAACGACATCTTTAGTGCTTTTTATGGATCTTGAGAGAGGAAATTACATTGTGGCCAAAGGAGGCCTATCTGAGCCATCGGATTTCAACAAAAATATCTTCATTTGTGTTCTGAAGATGAACAAAGGTCTTACAGGTATATATAATTAATGACAGATTAGGTTAGTTTTGTGTGAACTAACCCTTTAAAGTACTCTGCGTATAAACTAAATATTTACGGAAGCCTCCGGTCAGGATTAACCTTTGTAATAAAATAGTAGACTGACTGAGCTGCATCGATAAGCTCTTGTTTTACCTGACAGACTTCAAATCTTTAGACATGTATGATAATGCTAATATTTACACTCACTTGTATTTTAAGAGCGAGAGCACTGTTAAAAGATTACTTTGTAAGAAGCTCTTCGATATAAACCCGTCCTAAACAGTTTATTTTGTTCATGTCAAATAAAGTCAGTCATCAATGTCTTAGGGTTTCAGTATTTATTGATCCTTAATTTTGTTTCAAATGCAGTTTTTGAATACTTGGGTTGTCTATTCATTTTTATTTGCGATTAATCGCACTCTTGTTGTGTAATTAAGATAGTATTGTATTTGATGGAAAATATTTTTCCATTAGTTATATGAGGTAAAAGAAGTTAAACTGC
This sequence comes from Pseudorasbora parva, assembly GCF_024679245.1. Classification (NCBI taxonomy): domain Eukaryota; kingdom Metazoa; phylum Chordata; class Actinopteri; order Cypriniformes; family Gobionidae; genus Pseudorasbora; species Pseudorasbora parva. The sequence goes on from NC_090187.1 coordinate 28,707,720, forward strand.
AACTTTTGCTCGCGTGTTTAAAGGCTGTTATTGGATCAGTGAAGGTAGGCTTCATATTATGCATCAGTTAATTATTTTATTTTACGGAGAGCTTACCACATACTATGTTTTGCCTTAAGAAATGGTGCAACCATATAAAGTACATAGTTACTTATAAACTAGCTAGTAGTTACTAAGCCTCTAGTGTGGACTTTAAATTCCAGTTTAAGAAGAGCTTACGAAACGGCTGATGCAACCCTTCCCAAGTATATTATGTATAAGCTAACCCAAATAAACTGTTGAATCAGGGAGTTTGAAGGAACTGGTTCAGCTGAGTGAATCAGACTTGCCCACACTGTGCATTTGTGTTACAGTGGTTTAGATGCTATTAAAATTCTATATCAGCAAAAAAAAAAAAAAACTGATTATGTGGTAAATGTTTGATATATCGCCCAGCCCTCAGCAGTAGCACCAGAAGTTAAAGCTACATTTTGGCTTCCTTTATTATTCAAGATTCTACTTTTGTTTTATATACACCTTACTTTAGACATTCTAAAGAGGATGTGCATATATTTTGGGGGAAACTGCTCTGCTGACTATGAGTGTGAATTTAAAT